>NC_055968.1:3192500-3460000 GCF_018492685.1 Alosa sapidissima | reverse complement strand
GTCCTCTACTGATAAGTCCCGTTAGCCCCACGTGTACTCTCTCTCTCTCTCTCTTTCACACACATACACACACCCTCAGAGTGTGTAGTGAGTGGCGGGTGGCAGGGAAAGTGTGTTCTTCTGTCTGACGTAAAGGAATGACTCAGTCTTTCTGCAGAACACTGGGAGCCCTCAGCCATTTGGGTCTGTGTGAGGCCAGCCTGTCCACTCCCCTCCTGTCCAGTGCACTCAGTGGGAGGAGTGGGCTGCTTTATCACTCCTCATATCAGCCAAGGGGAAAGCGCTGCCTCAAATCCTTCCTGCTCTCAGCACAGCGCTGCTGTCTCTCGCTGCCGTGTGCTCGCTAGCGCTCTCCTCTCCTGTACTCCATTTCTGAGGCTTGCTCTATTTTTACATTTTTCTATTTCCTTCCTCTCTTATCTCGTGTTCCTCGGCAGAGGAGAGGGTTAAGCGCTAACAGGGGTTTAATGTGTAGCCGGCTGCAGGTAGGTACACACGCACACACACACGCACACACACGCACACCCAGCACAGTTTAATCCCATGCACACCCAGGGAGTGGTCTCCCCGGCTGACTCGGCTTTGAAGTACGCTCCTCCTAAACCCCTCCAATGTTTCGGGGTCGCCTCGGAATGCTAAGTCTCCCCCTTTAATATTTTTTTTCCAGGGGTGGTGAACATTCAAATACCTTCCCATAATCCCCGAGCTGTGCGGCAGTCTGCGTGGGTTACTGCTCACACACGGAGTCGGCCCTCTTTCGCCACGAGCAGGTGCCAGTGAATTCCCGCGCGCCTTAAGCTGATTATCAGCAAAGCTGAGCCTCTTTAAAATGTACACAAAAATCAAAGCAGAGTCCACAGCCTTCCTTCCTCTCTCGTCTGAGGTCTCGCTGGACCATGGGAGCAGAAGAAAATGAAGTGACACAGACTAATGACGAGATGGCTCCTCTGGCAGAGAGGAGTATGAACACTGGGTCGGACTGTAGCCTCTGGCACATGTGCTGTGTGCTCATAAAGTCCACATATGAGAGAAATGGAGCAGGGTTTTGCTGAGTTCTCCTCATCCGTTTCTAATAGAACATGCCCCCCTCAGAGAGGCAAACACACATCCACAAATACACACACACACGTACAAATACCCAAGCATATACACACACACATACACACACACACACACACACACACACAGGAACAGAAATAGAAACAAAAGCTTGCACATGTAAACATGCTGAGATACACAGACAGTACACAACCAGACAGGGAGAACTTCACAGACTTTTCATTAGCAGCAGAATCTTCCAGAAAAAGAGACAGGGTCAAATCTGTGTTGCTACATTTTACTTTTTCCAAGTCTTTGAGCCAGACTGACACCTCAAAGAGTGTGAGACTTTCTAAACTGCTAAGGCTGACAGTACTGGACCTGTAGATGGACCTGCTGAGGCCTGTGCTAAGGCCACTAGTGGACCACCTCGGGCCATGAGCCGATGCTCACCCCCCTGCATGGCATAACAGCCTCTAGGCTCCTGGGGGTAGCCGTGGCCTACTGGTTAGGGCTTTGGGCTTGTAACCGGAGGGTTGCCGGTTCGATCCCCGACCAGTAGGAAAAATGTGGGCGGGTTGAACACTGCTCTCCCATGCCCACATCCACGGCTGAAGTGCCCTTGAGCAAGGCACCTAACCCCTCACTGCTCCCCGAGCGCCGCTGTAGCAGGCAGCTCACTGGGTTAGTGCGTGCTTCACCTCACTGTGTGCTGCTGTGTGTGTGTGATTGGGATAAATGCAGAGACCAAATTTCCCTCATGGGATCAAAAGAGTATATACTATATACTTAATATATCTATTGTATATATGTATATATAGCCTAATTGGCAACATGAGCCAAACAGAAACTGAGAGGAAAACTACAATGCTTTATTATTTCCCTTCACTACTTCCTCACTCTTTTCCTCCATCTTTCTCTCTCCACCTCTCTCTCTCTCTCTCAATCTGACTGGCAGGCTTTTTCCTCCCACCATACCAGTTCAGTTCACCTTCCCTACTTTGCATGGAAACTACCACTGGTCTGACACACACCCAGGGTCATTTGCGAGTCATCCCCAGATTACTTAACACCTGGCTACACACTTTTGGACCACTTCAACACAGCTAGTCACGCAATGGTTGAACATTTCTTTGTAAGTTACCACAACATGAATGTCTGTAATGTTTACACAGAGGCATTTCTGAACCTCTACAAACATCCATGAACACAAGACAGTGATGAGGTGGGTGACAAAGGGTGTCAGTGAGAGAGTAACAAAACTCGTTCAAGAACTGAAAAACTAACAGTGGCAGCATTACATAAAGAGAGAGAGAGAGAGAGAGAGAGAGAGAGAGAGAGAGAGAGACAGAGAGAGAGAGTGGGAGGATATGTGTGTTGGAGAGAAAGAGTAAAATGCACCACAGTTGCGGTTGTGTGCCGGTGGTCGGGTTATCTTGCTTCAAATCACTCAAGCTCCTCTCCCTTCCTTCCTGAGTCCTGTGAGGCTCTACTACCTCTTTCACCGCAATTACACACACACACACACACAGACAAGACACACAGACCCACACACACACAGTTCAACACCATGCTAATATTTATGAGACAAACTGCAGCAGTGGCAGGTTCTTGCTGATCCTCGGTATTCCCAGAGGCTTATAAACTCACCTCTCCATCCTGACCCAACCTTCTGTAGACACTGTAGATCAGCTCAGCCCTCCCAGGAGAGCAAGAGTGCCAACACCAGCGCTCACTCTTCATCATCTCTGCTTCTAACCTGATTCAACATTTGCTGCAAACATCCCCAAACAGTGGAGTGCTGCATACTCTTTTGTATTGAGCTTGGAAATGTATACACAGATACATACGTGTGTATCTGCGCCATGTTTAGGATGTCTATGTCTCTGTTTCTCTCTCTCTCTCTCTCACACACACACTGTAGCCGACTCTGGATCAGGTCTGGCTGACTGATGGATCTTCCCTGCACTACTCTTGGCACTCAACATCTACACATCTGAGATTGCAACTTTGACTTGAAGATAAAAAATAAGAATGAACACACAGTGTGACACACTGTGCTCCAGTATAGCTGGCTGATGATGAGAACCCTGTGTTTTTCCAGGGCTCAGCTCCTACCTTGATGTTGCAGGCCTGCTCCATGAGGCGCCGGGCGTTCTCAGCAGCGCGGTAGCGCTTGGGCAGCTGCACCCGGAAGAACTTCAGGGCGCCCTCGAAATCAGCCTGCAGCAGGTCCTCCTTAGAGGTCTGAAAGTGGACAGAGGAGAGGTACAGACATGGGGAAGAGTGCCTCATTTAGATGTGGACAAGTGATGCTTTACTGGACATTAAAGCGCCATGCTTTACTCACGCTTCACTAATTAATTTAGGCTCACAGGTTTATACATAGATCTATTGGCTGAGTTCTGAAAATAAAAACAGCACCATCTTCTGGTAAAACTTTTATCCTTTCAATACATTTGACCATGCCAAATGAGAATTTTAATTAGGCTCAATTACACCATTAAAATCATTGCTTTCTGCTCATGCCTCATTTAAACCACTATGCACTACAACACTAACTCAAGATTCAATTTGGGTTTCATATTGACCAGACCAGCTCCATTTTAAGCACCTTAATTGAGCATGTTAATTTCTTCTTAATAATATTTCCCTAACTTCTGAGATTGTTTATCTCTCCTGATGTTTCCTCTCTCTACCTTATTCATCTCTGAGTTTGTCTTTCGTCCCTCCCCCTCTCTCACCGCCAGGAGTCGGGGCATGAAGAGGCGGTGGCTCATCCCCAGAAGCCCTAGCACTCGGGTCGTTGAGTCTGTGCCCAGTCCCACACCCTCCCCCATGTTCTCCTGCCCAGGCGCTCCGTCCTCCAGGGCCAGACGCACAGCTGGGGGCAGCGGCAAGGGCAGTTCCTTGTCCGGGATGAAATCCAGGGTCGTGTCACACGAAGACTCCTTTTCGCCTTCTGAATCCCCAGGACAGGAGGTGAGGCTGGGGTTGGCAGAGTCACTGGGGTCACAGCTCTTGTCTGCCATTTTTTGTTCCGTTTTGTTGTTACTAATGCCTTTTTTGGTTTGGTTTGAAAAAGAAATGAAATGAGTCCTGGGGCAGTTTAGCTATCTTGTAAGTAAAAAGGTTTTGAGCGGTCAAAATGTCCATGCTCCACTCCTGTCACCGCACTATGAGGGGTCTCTGGAGAGTTCTCCCAACTGATCTGGCACAGGAGCTAGAGACTAGGGCGGAAATGCAGCAATAACCAGGGTGAAAGCCAAGAGACAGGCTGGCGATAAACATGCCTCCACCTGCTCCACGTCACTTTAGCACCAAACAGAAGAACACTCACTACCAACTCTCCACAATTGAAGATAGAAATGGCTTTTGAGGATCACGCAGTGACTACATGATGGCTTGGCGGTGTCTTTCCAGTCAGGAAGCTGAAAGCCAATGTCGGTCATATGGTCCTGTTCAGCATGCCGGGACTGTTTATCCTCCGATGACTCTGCCTTCCGCCCAAAACTGTCAAATTAGTGCACAGTTGCCTGGCAACAGACTGGCCGGGTGTGTGGGAACAGTGAGACAGACGTGAAGCGATACATCTTATACATTCTGATTCTCCTTCCAAAAGGAGAACCTTCCTCTCTACAGGGAGACCGAGAGAGGGGGATTTAACACGAGAGAAAGAAGATGATATAGTCAAGAGAGAGACAGAGTAAAAAAAGATGGCATGAAGCGTGGGAAGGCCACAGAGGAGAGGAAACCGACAGATTCCAAGTTTGCTTCAGCTGAGTGCTTCTATTCTGCCAACGACCGAAACGTGAACTATCAAAACATTGCACTTCAAACAGGCACAGCTCTTTACTCACAGCTTCCTGTCCCAGAGAGAGGCTGAGGGAAGAGGCAAAATGGAGGCTGTTTGTTTAGTCTCGCTCAGTAAGCATCACAGACAGATGGTCCACTTCCCTGGCCACTGTTGTGGCAAAGCTTTCTAGACGTTTCACAGATCCTTGAGCAGAAGAAAGGGGCAACAAAATTTCAGAGGTATGTTTGCGTGATTGCAGAGTTGCTTCCTTCTGTTTCCAAGTTCACCATTCAGTAAGGAATTAGTTTTAGGGAGAGTTGTCAGAACTGTATTGTTAGTGCAGTCACTCCCAGCAGAGTTCCTTTCCAGTAAGATGGAAAACAGGCATGGAGAAGCCCAGGTCCGCAAAGATCAGATCCAAAGCATGGAGGAGAAGAGAGGAGGAAAAAGGAGAAGAGCAGGAGTCTTGCCGTTGGGTAGCATAGATGGGTAGTGGTCTAATGAGTGGCCGCTGGTCCGTCACCACCCTCTTGCACACATCCACAGCCGTCTGCATCCAGTCTTCTCTCTCGTCCTTCCAGTATCAGGCCTTGGACGTAGCAACACCAAGCTGTTCCACTCTCTCTGCTGCAGAGGTCGCACGCTGACCAGAGAGAAAGATGAGGTGGAGGGCACAGGAGCAGAGAGCTGGTGGAGACGAGACCGATGCTAGAAGTGGCGGCAAAGAGGAGAGGAGAGGGAGAGTGCGGGAGGAGGCAGGTGTCGAGCGGAGAGGAGTGGCAGATGCAGATGCAGGGGTCCTGACGCAGGCAGGGCTGATGGTGAGCTGGTGGTCCTCATGGCTGGAGACAGGGAGAATGACAGCGCCCTTTTCCTCAGCACGCTAGCTGCTGCTGCTAACTGCTAACGATGCTCAGCGCTAATGCTTCTGCTGATGCTGCTTCTGCACACGCTCTCTCTCTCTCCCTGACGGCAGTCAGGAGGGCATGTGAGCAAACAGAGCGAGAGGAAAAGAGAGGGGGAGGAGGAAAAGCGAGAGAGCAAGAGAGAGAGATGGCGAGGGAGAGGGAGAAGGGGGGGCTGTGGGGGGCCTCCAGGGAGAATGCCGTAATAACTAGCCAATCAGAGTGAGACAGTGCAACCCCCCTCACTCACTCACCCCTCCCGTCTCCTCTCTCCTCCAGCTCACACTCACACATGCACTGCCTGCCTCCATCCTTCCCTCTCAAGCATATCTCTCTTCCACCACAGCTAGAGCCACTACACTACCACCGCCCAGTGTGATTAGTCAAACTGTAATTGCTGAATACCCCAAGGTAAAGCTTTATCCAGTTTGATGTAAAACAGTCCAGACCAGTATTCATTGTATCCCAATTATGCCAGGGAGAAAGGATTTTCAATTCTGGGATTTTGTCACCAGAAGAATCTATTTTGTTGCACAAACTTACAGTACATGGAAGCGAAACGGCATCAACAGTATATTTGCATGCACTAATGGCATTAATACCCTATTCATACATTGTTCTTTACATAGCCTAGTATGTAGCCAGCTGTGTAACTAGGTCAAATAAAAAAAACAACAGTGGAAAACCCTTACGTCTCATAGAAGGGCCTACTCTATCATCAGAAATTGATACTCCTTGTCATTGGGAAACCCAACCATGTGCAACATAAACTCCAGGAGAATCAATGGACACAGAATCCTTTGTTGCTTGGATGATGGAGAACTCATTAGGTCTCACTCAAAACACCACAGAATCTACAGTGGCAGCAGGTCGATATGCAGCAGTCCACATGGCATACTGTACACTTCCCTCTAGCTCAGCTCTGCTCTGCTCTACACAGGCTGCCCAACACCACACAGACTCCACCGTAACAGGCATGTGCCCTCTCCTGTGGAGGGAAGAAAAACACTCAAACCTACTAACTACAACCTCTTTTCTTTTTCCTCCTTCACACTGATCCTGTACACATGTACTGTATACTAAAAGATTACAGCAAGATTCAATGCAATGGTCATTTCTGGAGGACAAAGTATGTTTTCCAGTTACTGTCTGCTGTTACACATAAAATATTCTGCCAGCTAGAGATGGTTAAAAATCTTACTCTACCATACTCTACCAGAACTCAGGAATTCCCTTCCTGTGTAATTTCATGTATTTCGTTTAGTTGTCATACAACATTGCCAGACTGACCACTGACCACCATTTGACTTTGGAACATCAAGCCAATCACTTACCCATTTCTCGGACATGTCTGATTGGCTGTTAGTGAGGACTCAAGGAACTCTTATTGGCAATATGTACTGGTATATTAGATCACAAACAAATGTGTTTTTTTCCATGTTAATTCAACTTAACTTTAACTTAATGGTATAAAATAATTCAAAGTGTGATTGGTGTGTTTACAGAACCCCAATTCTACTGTCTTTTTGGGGAATAAAAAGAAAATAGCTGGGACAAGTAAATCCATATTTTAGCAATTATTAATTATTATTATTATTATTAAATGGCTAGAAAACTGCTGTGTAACTACACATTATTGTTATTTCTGTAAGAGAAAAGTCTTCTTTTAAATGAATTCCATGAAACCAGATGAGTAGATTGTACATAATAGTATTATGTCCCATTGCGCCCCCTGCAGGCCATGCATGGACTGGAGGCGGCACTGAGGAGATGATTAGTTGATAGGTCACACATGGGATAAGACCCTTACATAAGACATGTAAGACCCTGTATTCAGCTCCCAAAAAATATTAGTTTTAACAGAAAATGGTGGAGCACTGAACACTGCTGCACAAGAGAAGCTGCAAAGGCATGATAATGGTGGTTGGGTTCCTGGTTAAACTGGTGCAAATACATGTTCATATTTTCATCCTTATCTTACATTTGTAAACAATTTTATTAGGATCCATTGTGAGCAACATGTCTTTCACCCGGACACCACAGCAGAACAATGCAAAAACGTTGACATTGAACACGCCCCTGTAGTTTTTTTCTGTCTACAAACTGATCTTGCCATAGGATCTTTCTCTCTCTCACACACACACTGTACATTTGACATTCTTAGATACCTTGGCAACATACATGCAACCATATTAGCCAAGACACTCGAGTTTTTGTTATGCTTGTTTTGTCATGCATGCTACTTTAATGAAAGTATTCCTTCCTTTAAATGAATATTGTTTAGTTTGTTTAGCTTTTATCTTTGGTCTGCAATTATGCAGCTTAGGTCTGCAATTAAGTAGAGAGCTAAAGCATAGGTGGTGATGACCTCTTCAGATCAATACATCACTGTCTGGCATTCTCACATGTTGTGTGTGTATGTCTTTCTTTCCAAAAGAGACCAGTAGAGGGAGACACACACTGCCGAGTTAGCTAAAGAGCACCAGACTGGGCTGAGACTGCACTCTACTCTGCTTGGATGAGAACAGCACTCCGCTCCACATCCTTTCCTCCCATCTATTCCTTTAGTGGCATTTCATCATTCCTTTAATTTCTGCATTTCTATATTTCATTTGCTTCTTAATGCATGATGCAAAGCTCTTTAAAATGCCTCATTAATAATGGTGGCAGGTACGGTCTCAGAGAGCTGTGATCTGTTGAGCAGAAATGAAACAGATGGTTAACATACCTTCAGGAGAGCCAGGGCCACATTGAAGATGATGTTTAAACCCTTAGAAGAAAGAGAGAAGAAAATATTTCAGAACTAATGTGTGATCACACCGATAGTACTGTGCCTGCCCCACACACACACACACACACACACACACACACACACACACACACACACACACACACACACACACACACACACACACACACACACACACGTTGGCACACAGCTGCACTGACAGGAACACTAAGAGGCTGGGGCTGGTGGGCTGAGTGATGGACGGATCAGTGGCGGAGTTGGGAGAGGGAGAGGGGGAGGAAGAAAGGGACAGAGGGGAGGAAGGGAAGAGGGTGAAGAGAAGAGGGGTGGGAGGAGGGAGGTGAGCAGGTGGCATCTCAGCAGCGCCGAGCCAGCCGGTGCTGAAGTCAGCTCCGCATGGGAAGACCCATCTCCTCTGTCGCTCAGACAACCCGTTCACATGGCAACACCGAGCTAAAAATATCCTCCCTGCTCTATTAATAACGGGGAGGGGAGGGGGGCAGGGGGGTGTGTGTGGGGGGGCGCACCTCTCACAACAGCCCCTAGATGGCACCGGGTGTCAAGACAGACAAACTGCCACTGTTTGGACTGAAAGACAAGTGTGTGTGTGTGTGTGTAAGAGGGAGTGAGGGAGAGAGAGAAAGAGAAGTGGTTCTTTCATGTCACGGGCATGCTGCCATGCATGTTCAAAGAAGCGTGGGTGAGGGGAGGCTAGGGGAGGCTGCACCATCCCTGTCTCCCAATTAGCATCGCTTGCCCACCTGCAAACTAACACAGGTAACCATTCAACCATTCTCTCTCTCTCTCTCACACACACACACACACACACAAAGAGTTTATATGCAGGGCCTATCTAACAATTAACACAGTCGAACACAGAGTTCAATCTGCTGTGTAAAATCCAAAGGCATGTACATGGGGACTCTCTTAAAAGGGAGGTGACGACTACAGAGAGAAAGGGAGCATTTAAAGAGGTGATGCAGCTGAAGAAAAGAGAGATTTGAAATGGGTGGCAGAAGGTGGCTTTATGAGGGGAAGATAAGATATGCAGGTAGAGAGAGTGAAAGGAGAGGGCAGAATGAGAGATGGAGAGAGAGATGGAGAAAGAGAAAGAGAGAGAGAGAGAGAGAGAGAGAGAGAGAGAGGCAGTGAATGAGAAAAAGATCATAAAACTAGGAGGGTTTTTAATAGATCTACATGCAGAGAGGAACTTTATCATGCAAGTCGCCGACTGAAATGAGCAAACTTTTAATTGTTCCGCCTCGGGGCAAAGCAGCACGGAAATGAAGAGTGTGGGGGTGTAACGTGTGTGTGTGTGTGTGTGTGTGTGTGTGTGTGTGTGTGTGAGCAGAGCAAGGGGAAGGTAAGACAATCTCAAAGGCCAGAGAGCATGGCTGTGTGGTGGATCCAAACAAGCGCAAGGTCGCGCTCACAACACTATGAGCAGCAGAGCGAGAAAGAGTATACACACAGTTCCCATGCTTCTTTAAAGCGCTCGCCCCATCTCCATAGCAACCTAATCCAACCCCAAACAATTATCACTCCTCCCTGGAGAAATTATCTTCATGGGCTTATTTTTTATTCTTCCACTCAAATAAACACATAAAAGCACAGGAAAGTGGACCATGCCCTTGGGCAAGGATTTGTGTGAGATGTGTCAGGAGATGTGCGATAATCGTTACACTTTGCATGACTGAGCAATGTCTGAGAAACAGAGATGTGCCATGCTCAGATACCTTTACTGACCACAGACATGGCACTTACGACAAAGATGACCATGATCTCCTCTGAGGGTAGTCCAAAGGGCTCTGTGCACGTTGGAAGGAAAGGGGCAGGCATGTGTGTGTGTGGTGGTAGTGTCCAGAGGTTATAGGGAACATACGATACCATGAAGATGACCACTGAGACAGATTTTTTTTTTTTGGGGGGGGGGGGGGGGGGTTAAGTGCAGATGTGCATATGTCTCTGTGTGTGTGTGTGTGTGTGTGTGTGTGTGTGTGTGTGTGAGGGAGAGACGTACCTCACAGAGCAGCAGGTCAGTGATGTGGAAGACCATGCAGAGGGGAAACTTGGCAGTGAAGAGCGTGAGGAACCACTGGGAGGCGTACATATGGGCCTCCAGGTTCATCTCCTGGAAGTGGGACCACAGCTCCGGGATCTGCTCCTGTCAAGAGAGGGAGAGAGAGAAAGAGGGGGATGAGGAGGAGGAGAGGAGGGAGAGGTACATGGAGAGGTGCAGAGAGAGGGACAAGTTGGATCACAAATCCTGCGGGGAAAGGGAGAGAGGAAGAGAAAAGATGGAGGAACCCTTGTCCTGTCTTATTTGGCTCACTCACTGTTATGGGAAAACACATAGAGTCAACACACCTAATCTGAATGTGAGCGCAGAGAAGGGGTATAAGGGGAAATGGAGAGAAGGAGGGATAGAAACAGGGTGCGGTGGAGAGAAGGAGGGATAGAAACAGGGTGAGGTGAGAAAGAGAAAAGGGGTCAGAAAAAAGTAAACAGGTGGGAAATAGAGTGTGACAGGAGATGTGAAGTTAGAAAGAGAGAGCCTGAGACTAAAAGAGAGGACTGAAGGGTTGCACATGTCTTCAAGAACTCCATTAGAACAAATGGAAAAGAAAACGAAGCACTGAGAGCACAGAGCCCTCGGGGGAGAAGGCCCTATCCCACATGGACAGGTGAGTACATCAAGTCTCAGTTGGGGGCTGGAGAGGAGACCGAGACATGGAGAACGCAGAGCAGCACAGACAGAAAACAAGGAGAGAGGACGAGTGAGAGAACAGAGAGAGGAACTCGAGGAAGACAGACAGGGAAAGAAAGAGAAAGAAAGAAAGAAAGAAAGAAAGAAAGAAAGAAAGAAAGAGAAAGAGAGAGAGAGAGAGAGAGAGAGAGAGCAGATACCAGTCGATATGAAGAGTGTTGACAGACTTCCAAAATGGCACACTGCATAATGGAAATTAGCATCTTAACGTGTCAGCCCCCCCACAGTGAACTCAAACAGCAGCAAGCAGTCAGACAAGAGGCTAACACAGGCTGACTGGAGCAAAGCCCTGCATATTCATCTGCTTCACTGGAACATGCTGGGGAATGAAGGGAAGTCATCAGGCCGACAGAGGGAAGGAAATGAGGGGATGAAATGATAAAGATGGCTTCAGAGAGAGAGAGAGAGAGAGAGAGAGAGAGAGAGAGAGAGAGAGAGAGAGAGAGACTGATGCTTTGGTGTGCTGGTAGCAGTCGATGTTAATCCCCTTCCGTTGGCGTCTTGGTCAATGCTAACACGGTTCTGTCTAGCGCCCAATCAGCCACACTTGAGCCCTAACTGGGTTCCAGCGCTGGAATTAAAAGCCCATTTCCACTGCATTTGGGTCTAACAGCTCACTGCGCTGCTCGCTGACACAGAGCAGACCACTTCCAGATACTCACCAGGGATTCACACACACATGAACTGCTGTTCCAACACTCATCCACACTCCGACATCCACAGACACACACACAGAGTGCATGCCTTAAGACTCCCAGGAGCCCACAGGCTGCTGAATGCCATTAGCTTTTAGCTGTGCCTTGTAGCCATGTAGGAGCACCACGTGTGTACATTCTCCCTCACATCCGTCCTAGAGGTCAAACCTACTGTCCAAATACCTTTGTCAAACTCTCTTGACACCTGAAGGCACCACCTCCATCTACTCTCTGCATTCTTTATAAAGTGAAAGTCAGAATCTCCTTGGGCAATAAGCTTTCACATTCCTTGAATCTCAAAGTTGGTTTTAATTAAAAGACATAGCCCTCAGTAATGATCGATCAGACTATTCCCTTTTTACTGTTTATGCTCTGGACAAGTTTTACAGATTTAGCCTCAATGTTAATACACTATTACACAAGGAGGTTGGAAATTTATACCACATTTGAGGAAACAAATGGCATGAGTGCGGCAACTATTTCCCACATATACTGTTTGTGAGTTCAAGAATATGAGGCAGAGAGAGATATGAATACATATCTGAAGGCAACCAAAACATAACAACTTCCCATATGGGGTCAATACATTTTAATAAGCAACTGAAGAGATATTGCATTTGTTAATGGTACACGTTTGTAGTTGCAGTCATTTCATATTTGGCTTTGTCGGAGAGCCCTCCAGAGGTCTTTACCTGCAGCAACCGCTCCAGCTGGTAGAACTTGCAGTGCAGTTCTTCAAAGTTGTTTTTGTAAAGAGCCCTTAGTCCATACTCATACATGATCTTCACCAGAACACAGAAGGCCTGCTCCTCCGGCATCTACAGAGAATGAGAGAGATGGGGAGACGGAGAGGTGGAGAGAGAGAGAGAGAGAGAAGAGGTGAAGTGAAGGACATGAAGGTGGTCAGGGAGAAAGGAAGGAAGAAGAGAGAGAACATGTGACAAAAGAAATCCTTAGGCTTTTCAGGCTGTCATGGTTAGGGTTTTGTAAGCTGCAATGAAAGGCCCACATTTGTTGCTTTGGAAGGAGGAGAGAAAAAGCAAAAGAGAGACACAGAGAACGAGAGAGAGAGAGAGAAAGAGAGAGAGAGAGCATATGTGAAAGATCTGTAGAGAAGAGGGAGAATACTGAGTACACTTGGGAAAGTGCCAGAGGGTGAGTCTGTACCTATCAGTGTTAGTACCGGTATGTGTAAAAAGAATGCTGAAATTTGGATATATGACAGTGTGCATCCATTTCTCTGTGGTGTGTGTGTGTGTGTGTGTGTGTGTGTGTGTGTGTGTGTGTTAGGGCAGGGCAATGTCATCTGCATACACATATACATCTAGTGTATATGGTGTGTATGCATATGTGTACGGGAGTTTGTATTCGTGTTTAGAGGTGTGTAGAGGGTATTAAATGAAGGTGACGGTGTGTGTGTGTGTGTGTGTGTGTGTGTGTGTGTGTGTGTGTGTGTGTGTGTGTGTGTGTGTGTGTGTATTGAATAGGTTCCTGCAGGTAGATGTGCGACACCATTAATATTCCTGACACCCTCCGCGCCCTTAAGCATTCTGAAGGAGCTCTTCAGCCCTCCTCTGCCTATTCTCCTCTATCTGCTCATTTCTCTCTCTCTCTCTGCAAGACCTTCCCCATCCTCCTCCAGCCCTCCTCCCACTGTCTGTGCTATCCACCTACCTCTCATTTCATTCCCTTTTTGGCATCACATATTTCCTTGTCTCTTCATCCTCTCTCCTTCTTTTGGTCTCTGAGGCTGTTTCCACATGTGGTCCATTTTACATGAGAACCAGGAAGCAAAAAAAAAATAAAAAATCTATTTACCTTGCATCTAATTAATCAATTGTTCAATGTGTACGGTATATTTTTATGGTTATTGTTGTTGCTATTATTACTGTTATTATCAGTAGTCTATAATTATGATTTGAACTTTATTTGACTTTACTTTAAACTAATTATTTCAATGCTAATTTATTGTTTATTTTTATTGTTGTAAGCTGCTTTGGATAAAAGCATCTGCTAAATAAACATAAACATGAAGGCAGTGTGCAGCTTGTATTTCCCAATGTGGCTTGGGCTGGCAACAACACAAACTGAGGAAGGGGAAATAGAAAGCCACAGTAACTTGCCTGCTTTCACTCTGCAACAAATTATGTGAGCAGCTCGGATAAGAAGGGTTTTGTGGAGACGGGCAGCAATGCAAGAAGAATTTGCAGCTTTGCATGCAGAACACGCATACCCAGTTGTCACACAGCTCTCTAGTCTCTATTTTAAAAGTTATTAGCATTTTAGGAAATTGCATCTTAGTTAAAACCGTCACAGTGATTTATTTATTTTGGGAGAATTTGGATCCATCAGTGGTAATAAATAGCTTTTACTTCCTGGTTTCAGATCTGATAGCTTTCACACCATATGAACTGCACAGGTGAACTGTAACCCAGAACTCCATTTAATGGATGACTTGGGCGTACTCCCTTGGTGTGCAGTTGAACCAAACTAAGGACTCAAATGGACTCCGGTCTGCACATACAACTCTAGAGTGAAAGCACCCAGACGTTTCTCTGCTTTGCTGGCATCACTCTCCTTTCTGACCCCTAAGAGGAACCTCGGTCTCTGGCAGCATGTCTTCTTTTTACCTGCTCTTTCTCAAACGTCTCTCCTCTCGGTCTCTTTCTCTTCTCCTCCTTATCTTCTGCCTGCCTCCCTCACATACTGACCCCAGCCTTCTACTCGCACGGTCTGCACCTTTGATATTTGATGCAGTTTGCTGTGCATGCGTGTAGGCAAGCATATGTATCTGTGGACCTAATATAACTCTACCTGTATGCATGACTGACTAGTGTGATTAAAGTGTGTGCATGAGTGTGTGTGTGTGGTGTTCTATTTCTGTGTGTGAGTCTGTGATGCGCTTATGCTTGTGCGCCTGTGTATGTGAGCATGTGTGTGTATATAATCTCTATTACGTACATGAAGCAGCAAAACGGCTGCCAAAAAGGACTGTCCCTGGCAGTAGCCAATCTCTTCGTCGTAGACAGAGTAGGCCTGCAACAGAGAGAGCATCTGAAGTTAGAATCCCAGAGTCAACAGATTAAAGGATGTTTTCGGAGGGCTGGTCGTTAAACCAAGCAAAGCTCACTTATCACCAGTCTGTGAGGTTTGCTTGATATGGTAAAATTAGCCCAAGTTGTTCTGCTCATGCTGGTCTGAGAGCAAATATGAGAATATTTTAATGTTTATGAGAATATTAACTGACATTAGAAAGACAAATGAAACAAATGAAAACAAAACTTTTGAAGGAGCTATTGAAAGCATTAGAATCTGGTAGACAGTAAACACCCGGGTGTTTTTTTTCTCACAATAAAAACACTGAAGCCCATTTACTGGAAGAGGCTTAAGCAGAGCTTGAGATATCGGCACCAGTTTCCATAGTATGAGAATACGTTGTCATTTTCTCATCCAGCATTCGATCATCCGGCAACGTACCTCACAAAACAAAACCCCACAAACACACACTCCACAGCCAAAACCCAAACACACTCTCAGTCCCAGAGGTCAAAAAGTTAAACCGGGATAAAACAACCTGAAAAATTCAAAGTCAAAAACAAGTAAAAGTCATTGTCCCCCTCCCTCATTTTCATTTCTTTAACTGACGGCTCCTCTCATGCCAACATTCCCCTAATGTCTACTGGCTGTTGACATAATCCACTGATAGCATCAACAATGCGATGTCTGTGTGTGCTTTACTCGGTCTGTGTTTCAGAATATGTCCCATCACACCCGGATGGGGAAATTGTCTCAGCTCTTGGCTAATATGAAAGCCTGACTGGCAATTTTTAGTCTTCTTTAATCTCCCAGTGCCAATCAGGAAATGGAGCAGTTCTTAAGCCCCTCTCAAAGACGCTTTAAACAAGAGAGATGAGAGACACACATTCACTCTGCACACTCACTCACACACACACACACACACACACACACACACACACACACACACACACACACACACACACACACACACACACACACACACACACACACACACACACACACACACACACACACACACACACACACACACACACACACACACACACACACACACTTTGCCATCTCCCTGACAGCAGTAGAGCAGAACTATCCACACCTACAGCAGTCTTGGAATTAGTGCCACGTCCAAACAGCACTTGTTCATATCCCTGCAAAAACACATACATCTTGACAGCCTTACCCCTAAATGCTCAACCTTTCTCAGCTCACAATGAAATGACGTGGATGGCTGGTTGTGGCTGCAGATGCTAAATCTCTCATGAGGTTTACTCTACCTCCACACTTGCAAACTAGCTGTGCATCCCCAAACATATAAATGGAACAAAAATAACATGACTGAGGTACACAATGGAGTGAAGCAAACAAAAATAAGTAAATGGCTAGGATCACAACTTAAAACATGAGGATGGGTCTCAGAGAGTAGGCTAACAAAATTACACTTGCAGATCTACTCACACTGAAGAAATGAAGTATGGGCAGCTGATTCTTTGACCTTGTGATTCTGTGCCAATGACCTCACCTTGCAGATCTTGTAGAGGGAGTCCTGGCCATCGCCATTGGTGTCCTTGAAGTAGTCATGAGCAGGGAAGGTGCGGTGGATGTCCCGTGTGATGACTCCCTCTTGTGCAGAGTCCTAAGACAAAAGGACACACACAAACACACAGAGTATTGAGAATGCTGCCATTTCAAAACACAAATCATATCAACTACAAGGTTAACATTCAACAGAACTTCTAAATCTGTCAAATGGGTCATTCCATGTTAAATCACATAAGGTTGTTGCAGCAGATTTTTTGCAGAGATTTTGTCCAAACCATGTGTCCCAAAACCTGTAAAATATATCTGTTCAAATCCTTCTCTCTCTTCATATTTTTTAGATCTTGATATTGTAGGGTTATGAATATACCCTTGCTTCACTGAAGGAGAACACTTGAGTTCACTCATCGTTAAAGGGGCAATTTCTTTCTACGTTTTCTCGCTTTTTGCTCACAGTTTTCACTACAAAGCTCCTCATACAGCTTCAGAATATATATTTTACGATACTCCTTGCTTGGCGTTTCCTCTTTTCTTTTTTGCAGGCTCTGCCATGACTAATATCTGAGAAAGTCCATCGCTACCTTGTTCTAGCCGGTGCCTGGCATGTATCTGTGTAGTGCTGTAAAGCAATTTGTGACATTTTCTGACACTGATGTCGGCAGCTCACCGGACCTAAGTTGCAAGACTGTTTACCAAACCTCATACTGTACCATGTCACTTCAGCAAGAGACATGTAAAACAATGCAGAGATATCAATTTCATGACACCACTTTTAAAACACTGCCTACAAATTGGTTTGAATGAAACACTAATGAACCAGAGCTTGTGGGTAGTAATACTAGCATGGCTTTAGACCATAACCATACCCTCAGTCAGCCCCCCTCATTCCTCTTTTCAAAGCCGGACTTCTGAATGCCTGTATGCAATTCAGGCAAGAAGCTTGTGTGTCTAATCTGCTGCAAATGCTTCCTGAAGGAAGACCGTCAGCACAGAGTTCTGGGAGGACAAGTGTGAGGAGCAGATAAAACAGGCCTGAGCACTCACAACTGAGCTGGTAGAGAGAAGAAAGGGATGACGCAGGACAGAGAAAAAAGGATGGAAATAAGATGGCTAAACACAACAGGAAGAAGAGGGGAAGAGAAATAGTGCATTAGTGATAAAACAAGAAAACATCCAGTATTTTTTATTTATGAAGTGTTATAGACATAGAGAACAGCCAACAGTCACTTCTTCCAACATCCCTCTGCAAACATCTGCAGCTGGAATGAGCCCAGAGACTAGAGGAATAAGGATAGTCCACTAGAGGAATAAGGACAGTCCACTAGAGGAATAAGGACAGTCCACTAGAGGAATATGGATAGTCCACTAGAGGAATATGGACAGTCCACTAGAGGAATAAGAACAGTCCACTTAGATGGAGTCTAAAGTAAACGCTGTGTTTTACACACAGTACATTTACACAGACAGTTTAGTTGAGCTGTAGTTATAGCTCGGCTAGATGACTGGACTGGACTACTGCGTTTACATGCTGGATGGGAATCGAAGGGGAGAGGAATTATTGACCGAAGTGGGCATGTTTTACTCGGCTACGCGGCATAGACCATCTAGATGCTCCCCTCCCTGTTAATAAGAACATTAAAATTGATTAGCTTACTCACTAGCGAACTTTGCCTCATCAGTGTAACTAGTTAAATAGTTGACATTACTTGTTGAAAATGTTTGTATGGACATTGTGGAGGATGTGGGTCATTCCACGTCAGTTCAACCAGGGCCCACGCACTTAGGTCTCAAAAAATTCTGAAAAAATTACCAGGTGTACCTATGTTACCCAGGAGACACACTGTAAAATTACTCTTATGTAAGATCAATACTTTCCAAGATACAGCCAGTTTTACAGGGGGAGGGGGGTGTCGATTTTGTTCGGCCTCTTTTTTTTGTCAAAGTTCACAAGCCCACAGCGCAAGAACTAAACCATGTAGGAGGCTCAAATTTTGCATGCTGGTACATAAATAGGAATAGTATGTAGCAAAATCGTCACGCTTGGTCTGGATAATCCTGCATGGTCATAGCTGTCCCTCAAAGTTGATACAAATTTTATTGGAGTTTTTGGCTGGTCTCTGTTTAAGCCTTCAGAAGACATATTTGTACTCAACATAGGCTCTTGATTTATTTTCCTTACTGAGATAAGTAGAAACACTCTCACTAAAAGCAATGAACAGAAAACAAATCCCTTCAGGGTCTGAACAGCAGACCTCACAAGTCTGAAAAATCATTTTGGTTATAATTTTCAGAGCACCCAAACACCTTGTGGGAATATACAAAGATTTTTTAAATATGTTTTTCTTTATTCTCCATGATCCCTTCTTTTTGAAAACACCAATTTGACTTGTCTTATGCAAATCTTTCTTTTTTATTTTCCACCCTGAACATGGGCAAAATGCCCCATTAACATCAATATGTTTTATATAGTCACCACACTGCCACCTGTGGTTGTATAGAGTAACCTGTGGTAGCTCGGCAACTTCTTAAGGTTTTATCGTCTGATACCAATTTCATGTTGATGTTATTATACAATCATAAAACAATGCACAGTGCATATACCAGTAATTCTGGGGGTCATTGGCAATGTCAAAGACCCCACTCTCCATATTTTAAGTCAATGTAGCATAGAAGTGAGTTATTTAAAAAAAACTTTTTTTACTTTTTTGTTACTTTAAAAGCACTTCCAAACCAATGTTACACTAAACAATACGGCATTGAATAAGTCTACAAAACATATACATGCAAAAATTACTTTTACACAGTGATCTATACACTACTATAATAATACAGAAACCAAATTACAAATCGTTGAAAAGCCTAAGAGCATTAATGTCACCCCAGGTACGCAAGCACTTTCACTACGGTCAGAGAACAGTCAATCAGCTGGCAACAAAACATCAGTCAGCGGCTAATGGCGCTATCTGACACTAGCATCGAAGGACTAATCCAATCGGCCTGGCTTTTCATTCCTGTCTTGCTGCAGACTTCAAACATCTCCCAGCGACCCACATGGCTTTGCCTGCCCTTCAGAGCAATCTGCCACCCCACCAAAGGTGCCCCCTCCCCCTGTGCCACAGCTGCTGAGGGGAGATTGTGTTTAGGGACCAGAAATTCATACACGTCCTCCCGTGCCTCTGGCAGCTCTGTTTCTGATAGCACATGAGTAAAGCGGAGCGGCCTCACACTGTTAAAATAGTTCTCCTTGCAGCCATTGGGTTTAGTTTCCCGGTGTTGGAAGGTTAAAAGGATTTCTTAACCCAGCTGGGATCTGTTAATGTTTTTATATTATCCCACTGCAAAAGGCAGCAGGCTCATGCTACAAAGCCACAACTCAATCAGAGAAGCAGCAGTGGCCGGTTACAGTGATGCCAAGGATGGGCAGGTCATGGCTTTGGAGAGGTGTAGACAACTGAGACAGAGAAGTAGCTGATGACCTTTTGACAGACCGGCATCAGAGCTGCACTGAGATCAAAAGTGTCTGTGCTAATAAGTGTCTGTTATCAGTATGCACAAATTAAAAGCTTGTTTACACATGTCTAGATTTTTTGCTATGGCAGTTTTGTGGCATGTGGGCATGTTGGCATGTAACATTTTAAACAGCAGTCCACCTAAATTGCAGAACACGAGTCTAATATGCGGGAGCAAAGGGTAGTTGTGCGTGTGTGCGTGCGTGTGTGTTGTGTAATGGGGTGGATGGTTGCAATGATGGGTCCGACCAATTGTGTTCCGTGGTTTGACTGCACTGACCTAGGCTATATCATAATATAGCACAAGTAGCATAGGCAATGGGAAGGATGACTATATTGCCTTAATTTCCCCAGCACCTCTCAAGCCAAAATGCACCCCATGAATGAACAAAGGCTAATAAATAAATAAAGCTTTAAATCTCGATGATTTTATGAGCTCTCCCTGTCTCTTATAGTTATAGTTTACTTTCTTGGCTACATTTAACTATAAACAACTCCATAATTCACTCAGAAGTCAAGACAGTCACTGTGTGAACCTCTATGACTTAAGCACGAATATAATGCGTAATATGAAAAAATAATCGCATTGGACTCTGTGTGTACACTCTGTGCAACATTTTCAGGCAACCACTGCACACACATACAATCAAACACGTTATCGTTTAAAAAAAAACTGTGTTTTAATCTGTTTACACGGATCCACAGAATCAGCATTTTAGGAAATCTTCACTTCGGAGTGCGCATTAAAAAATATATGTTTTGAGGGACCTAAAACTCCATTTACGTGTAAACGAAAGGCCCAAACGCATTAAACTTCTGTGCAATCCAAATATCCTGCCCTCTCAATTCACACCAAAGAGGAGCCATAGCAACATCAGGAAGGGTCTGGAAATATCCCTTTGACAGGGTGAGTTGTAAACAATTTGATTAAATTAACAGCGTGTGTCATTACAAATTAAAAGCATCATTACTCAACTAACACCACTCGGGAGAGGAGAATTGGCCTCCCTGGTCACCTGCACATCAATTTGCCTCCAATCATCTCCGGCTGCTGAGACAGAACTACTGCTCAGGTGGGGATAAGAGAGTCCTTAACCATGCTTTAAAACACCAGGGGCCGTATTCACAAAGAATTTCAAGGCTAAAAGTAGCTCCTAAGTGGCGAATTTAGGAGCAACTCCTAAAAAAGGGCGTGTCACTCCTAACTTTAGGACTCCTAATTTTTTTCACTAAAAGTAATTCACGAAGCATTTTAGACCTAAAAGTAGCACCTAAGTCTGGGACAGCTTAAAAGAAGTCGAGAGGACTCCTAACTCACTAAGACCTATTCACAAACAGCTTTTTGTGGCATTTCACGTTGCGATGTTTTGAAATGCGTCGCCTATGCGGCAACAGAAGCTTCCAATCGCGAGGGAACAATTTTGCATTCATAAAAGGGATCCAATAACGCCACCAACAACAACCAAAACCACTCATTGTTAACATGTAAATTAAATGTAACGTTTCATTGTGAATCAAATTAAAATGGTCTCCTCTTTGCAAACGTAGGCATAGCCTATGGTGACAGATTTATTTAATAATGTTTCAACGATACTGCATCAATCCGTAGGCCTACGTTTCATTAGGCTACTAGGCTATTTGTTTTGCCTTACTCTTTATTCATTTAGGCTAGGCCTTTTTATTCAGTTATTCATCATCTTCCGTCCTTCGCACTACTTGTGTAGCGCACGCATTCTCAGACCTGTCACCTGTCACTCATCATCGTAAGGGAGGTGTTTGGAATCATTCCCGCGTTACAATCATCAGCCAATCAAGGTGGTCACTTCAGTCAAGCTCGTGCATGAGTAATGACGTCATCCATAGCAACGAAGACTCACTCTTAGTATAGGAATTGTCATTTTCCCTTATTAAGAGTAGGTCTGAAAGGCTTTGTGAATAACTTTTAAGAGAAAACTCCTAGCTAAAATCTTTTAGTGCGATTTAGGAGTACTCCTAGTGGTAAGATAAAAGGCTTTGTGAATACGGCCCCAGATCCTCTTAATGCTTTTTGGCAGTAAAAACACCTGGTTTTGATCAATATTACTTTTAATTAGCTTGTCACCGTCTTTAAAATGGCTGAGGTCAAAACAGTACAAATGCTCTGTGTGAAGTGGTAGCCGTCACCACTTTCTGGGATTTGACACCACTGTGATGGGAAACAGCTGCCTTTAGTTCCATTTATGTCACTGGAACAGAGTGGCTCTTTTTGTTTCTTTTAACAGGAGCGATTGAAAGAGTCGCCTGCAGTTAACTATATTTCATGGAAAATAGACAGGCACCCTCTCACACTTGCAAAGACAAAGCCACACACACACACACACACACACACACACACACACACACACACACACACACACACACACACACACACACACACACACTTACATACAGGGCTCTCTTTTAATGACTGCAGGCTTCTTAAAAATCAAGCCTCAGCCTTGCGATCATTTGATGTCCAGCTAACACACTGTTCTGGAGTGGCCGTCTTTGGTCTGGCAGATCCATAGCAATTAAAGGCGAACAAGTATCCCTCAGTGTGTGCGCGCCCAGAGAGCAAGCTCGTTAGAGGGTGTGATGGAGGGACTCAGGTTGGGTGGGAGGGATACGTCTCCCTCTCTTGACCCAATCCAAGAGCTGGGAGTAGGGGCAGATGGCAGGATAAGCATCATCATCCACCCCTTAGGCTTCTGTTGCCCCTTGGAAAATTAGGAAACAGAGATGTATAAATAGACTCTCAGGGCCGGTGTGGTGAGAGAGTGAGAGTGAGAGAGAGAGAGAGAGAGAGAGAGAGAGAGGTGGAGGGTGAAGGTTGAAGTAGACTAAGAGAGGAAAAAAAAAAAAATTCCTTTGTATGAACTTAGCCAGCTCAGTTAAGGTGAAAAATGGGCAGATGAAATATATCTACATCTACAAAAAGAAATGAGGACTAAACACTGCCAGAGCATGTCTGATTTGAGTTGTTTCTAGAAATGCTACATCTGATGCAACATTTACACAATGTAACTGCCTAACACTAAATTATGGTCTATTTAAGAATTACTATACACACACATGACACACCAAGCATTTACTGCATCAAGCCTACAAGCCAAGACAGCCAGTATGTCAGAGTATTTCACAAGCCTGTCCTCCTTTCCTATTGTCAGTGATCATTCTGGCTTTTCTTTAGGGTGTGATTATTTCTCCCCTGCTTCTCTCTCAGACTATGTGAATGCTGCATGTTGCGTGATGCTTGCTCTTGAAGACTGGCACGCTGTTCCCAGGCTTCCTAGAGAGAGGTGCCCAGCTGCCTGCTTCTTTTACTGGGGTTTTTCTGTTCTATTATGCCCTGCGCAGTGGGTAGCTACGGAGCCCGGCGACTTTTTAGATGCACCAGACTACTGTGGCTACGGTGACCCAGTTTGTTCAAAAGACTTTGCCACAGATGTTCCTGCTGGATGAAGAGTGAAGAGAGGTGTTTTCATCTCATCAAGGGCTGCAGAGAGCAGTGAACACCCATATCTATACACACAGGGCAGAGCTAGAAACTGTGCCAAGCTTGGCATGGGGGAATGTGAGGGAACGTACCATTTAACTCAATCAAGTCACAAATCATTATCTTTACAATCACATGCTTTCATCTGGGACAGCAGGCCGGGATCTGGAGAGGGAGGATCAGTCAGAGGATGTTTGGAAAGGACGTGTCAGAAGTCCTGCATGATGGCTACTATTGAGATGGATGGGCAGATCTGAGACTCTGAGGTGAGTGACAGAAAAGCAGAGCATGAAAAGCAAGAACAGACAGAGCAAGATGGTGGTAGAGACAGACAAAGAGTGAGAGCAGAAGAGAGGCCTGGTCTACTGGATGTGTTCACAGGGAGGAGCGCTAGAATGACTAATAACAGGAAAGAATAAAGGGGAACTACCTAAATGACAATATAATGGTAGGGCTCACAACACACGAGGGCCTCTGCTAATTCAAATGAAGATTTTCAGAAAGAATTACTGCAGAGGGAAGAACAACAACCATCCCAGATGGTATACACAAACGGTCAGGGGCTGATTAAGAATAGGAGGCTCCATGCTTCACATTCCTTCCATTTTTCTCCTTCATTCTCACTCACTTTTCCATCTCTCTTCTCCTCTCTTTTCTCCCTCCATCTCTGCATGTGCCAGAATCGACCCATCATGTCTACACTAGCCTCGTAAACCCCAGGCTGCTGATGAATGCTATTCATAAATAAAGGAGGCGAGGTGGGGCTCTGGCTGGTGATTTGGCTACAAACATCTGTGCTCCTCTCCTTGCCCTGGGCGGGCGGGCGGGCGGGCGGGCGGGCAGGGAGGCAGGGAGCGGTGAGACTCCTGAGGGTTGGAGGGTGGGGTGGTGATGGGGGGGGGGGGGGGGGGGGGGAGTGGGTCGATGCCATGCGATCCAGCACCAGTGTCTGTCCTGGTGTAATTTCAGTGCTGTAATTACTGTGGCCCATTGCATTGTTGTCTTCATCCTCCTCCTCCTCCTCCTCCTTCAGCAGAGTCTCTCCTTCTCACCCAGCCACTGATCCAGCCCTTGTGGGCAAACAACATCCCTCTCCAGCTTGTGAAATGACCCCCCCCCCCCCCCCCCCCGATTCTCCGTGCCTCCCTCCCCTCCGCCTCCTCCCTCCTCTCCAGGGGAAGATAAAGCGGCTGACCTTCAGGCCCATTGATCTGAGGCTGCCTCACCTCGAAGCCTCCTGCAGAGTTCAGTCAGAGCCCAGAGCAGCAGGACCCTGGCGCCCGCTGGGCCCTTTGCATATGGTTATGTACACATTCGTACATGCATACTACCCCGCAGGCTTACTGGAAATGCACACACGTGCCATGTCTACTCATCCCTTCCCACAGCTGCCCAGTACAGACAGACCAGAGGACACACACACACGACACACAAACCCCCTTTTACTGGAAAAGCAATATAATTGAGTCTTGCTTCACCTGGCCGCCACCCTGGCATTTAGTATACAAAAAAGCAAATGGAAGAAACACTGATGACAGCAGGTGAAAAATGTGTTCACTACTTTTCAGTGAGAATGCTTTTGTGGACATGAAACTGCCTCCCTCAGACATTACGGGTCATGACATATCACTTTTCACTGCAGCTAAAGTAATCGGTTTTGCAGCATCTCCCAGCCCCTACGCAAGCCGTCTTCCTCACCCGGGTCCTTTCAGGGGCTCCCGCTTACGAGCCGATGGCGTGAGCAGACTTTTGCGTGTAGCGCCAGCTGGTGGGTGGTGACCCCCAGTGGTGTGTCCGAGTGGGTTCCAGGCCAGAAGGGTACTCCACAGCCTGTTACAGAGCATGACAGCCTCACAGGGGGTCCGTCTGGTCCTGCCTGACCCAAATCGGACCAGACGTGAGGGACCACTGCGGAGCTCAGAGGAAGCCAGACATGCTTTGCTAAAGCAGTGTAAAGTATGACCACACAACTGCTTTCTTTTTTACTTTACGTACAGTACTCCATTTTCATGCTTGCTTGTGTTTTCCTCTTGGTGTATGTTGACATAAATATGTACAAGTCAAATGTATAGCATCCTTTCCTACACTATAGTGAACTTTCAAATGATGTGAAAACAAAATGAACTATTCACACACTGTATGAATGTTCACACAAGCTGTTGTAACAGATGTGTTTCTGTTTTGTTTGCTACATAGGACACACAAACCCCCTTTTACTGGAAAAGCAATATAATAATTTCCTTTCCAATCAATGTTGTAGAATCAAAGTAGTAACAACAACGTGAAACGTGAAGTCAGCTCTGAACAAATCCTGAACTAATCAATCACATGATCCACAGAAGTCCTCCTCTTCAGGCACAGCTCTGTGTCTGTGCTCAGATCAACACCGAGCTTCCAAACCACAACGCACCACATCGGGCTTGACTTCATATGAAGAGTTTGGCTCCAAAATGCTATCCTCCATTTTAATGAATTTTCATAAATAATGTTTTAACATTTTGTTCTACAAGTAATTTTAGTGGAACTGTAATTCAGTTATTGTTACTACAGTACATTTATCTTTAATCAATCAAAACAACACAACCGCAATTTGATTGATATTACCTGAAATACAGAATTAAATATCATGTTTTCATGGAGATGCGTTTTGGAACCAAAGTCTTCATATTTTGTCTTTGTAATAGTGGCCAGTCCTCCCAAAAAATGGCCAGTGCGCTGGGGCCCATTGTGCAGAGCGGAGAGACAGGTATAAAGAGCTGCAGAGCGTCCAGGAGGGGAGCTGCGGCTGACGGACAGAAGAGATATTACCACCTCCATTCCTCCCACGGGAGAAATCGGGGGCTTCAAAAGGAGGCCTAATTGAAATGGACAAACAGCTGCATTAGCCTCATCACAAAGCTTTAGCACACAAAGGAGCGACAGAAACAAGAGCAGGTGAGAAAGAGCAGCAGAGATTGAAAGCGAGAGAGAGGGGGAGAGTAAGAGGGAAATAAAGATGGCCAGGCTTTGCCAGGACAGATTAATCTGCATCATGCATTATGCATGCTTGCACCGTGTGTGATCGCCCCGCCGCTACCTTATTAAAAGGGCATCACCGGGAGAAAATGTGCACCAAATCAAACAACACACACACACACACACACACACACACAGGGCTCTCCTACTGTTTGTAGGTGTATTTTACATGGAAACAATGATGTTTCATGGATGATTTAGTTATTGTTGATTGAACTACGGCCCATAACAACATACTGGTCACCTGTAATGTAACAGCTCTCTATAACAGTTAAAAAAAAAACCTTCAAGCTGAATTTCTCTGTTCATTAAAACTAGTCATGAAATGTGTCTAAACAACAGGCTATGCATCTGTCCAAGGACAAGTTCCCAAAAATGGACACACAGCATTTCACATTCAATCACATTCTCCGAAGTTGCCTCCGTCCACAGCGTGTCTCCCCCCAGGCCCTGACGATGATAATGTACAGCGTTGGTATCCAGATGAGGTCAATGTGATAATTAAAATCTCTGAGGCTGGGACAGCTCTGGTCTGTTGACACAGTCTTTTTGTGGGCTCCCCAGAGGTTTGGACAGCGGTCCAACCAGTGGCAAACTCATTTGCTCACATAATAAAACCAACTTTCATTTGACAGCTGCCAAAGCCACAACCTTCCCACTAAGCAAAAACAGCCATAGTAAAGATCACGGAGATATATGGTAGGGCAGAGGTAATATGTCCACTGATCAGCGGTTTACTTTTTTCTTTGACTTTGATGAGAGTTCTTTTACAACTGGAATTGTCAGAAAGCTGCGGCTGAATACAGTTTTTGTTCTCTCTGTAATTCTCTCTTCACAGTCACTTTCTGTTCTCCCACTCTCAACCAATCTCTCTCCCCTGTCCACTTATCCTTTGTTCCACTCCCTCTCCATCACTGTTTGTCTAACCTTATCCTCCTTGACTGTTATCCAGCTCTATGTGAATTTTTGCCGCAACATGTCTCTCTCTCTCTCTCTCTCTCTCTCTCTCTTGTCTAATTGACGCTGCGGAGGAGGAAGGTGACAATGCACAGTGCTTCCACTGGGGCTGGCTGGTTGGGTGGGTGGGTGGGTGGGGGTGGGGGGTCCCATGGTGTCACATCGCTGCAGCAATCCCCCTCCCATCCCCCCACCCACCCCTGCACTCAGAGCTAGCTGACAGCTCACCGTGGTGACAGCTTTCCTCTCTGACCCGGTTGCCGCAGCAGAGCTTCCCATCCACCCTGAGCGGCTCTCAACAAGTCTCATCAGCAACCACGTGAGCGGGTGGAGGCTGTGGGGTGCGGGTGGCAGTGAGGCTCAGTCTCTCTTTCTGCTAGGAAGTTGAGACCCCCCGCCCCTACCCTGCCCTTCCGGACAAACAGAGAAGTTCTTGTAAACACGGTCACACCTGAAGGAGAGGGATAAGAAAAGCCGCAGTAGCTGAAAATCTGAAAATGAACAGTGACATGGGGGACCGAGGCGAGTGTGGAGCAGGATATTCAGTAAACAGAGCTGGAGTGAGGCTTATATTAATTGAACACTATTTTTATACTTCAAACAAAACTCCAATGAAACCTTTCCTCCACCCAGTTTTCCTGCCGTGCAGCTCTAGGTTGCCATAGTTACAACACCTCTTTTAGTTTGGGGCTGTGGTGGAAAAACTCAGACACAGGTGATGGCATGACATCACTCAATCTGTGTGTGTTTGTTCCTACACACATATCTCTCCACTGTCTCATCCCCTTTCAGTCAATGTCATAGACAGAAACATAGATAAATGAACACAAGTGCAATCTTTTAAATGGTACTCACACTCAGACAAATTCACTCATATACAAGGGCAAAAAACACACACGCAGAAATACGGTAAGTGCCTACATAAAAGCTGCTTGTTCACCCATCGTTCAGCCATCACAATATGGAAATACATCTGAACGAATGATGACACTCCTTTAATTTTGGCTGGAGCTAGACGATGTTCGTAGAGTCCTTCAAATTGATGGAATACCTATTTATTCAAGCAGTCTCCATTAGCAGTGACACAATTAGAATACTCAGCTCAAGAGTGTGTTCCATGCTCAGTCCACTGAGCGTGCAACAAAAGGTTGTCAAAGAACATGTGCCCCCAAAGAGGTGTTGGCACGGCGCTCAGATACAAGCACAGTTTCATATACCAACATGCAGGAGCCTTAAACATCCATCCCACACTCCATCTTAGTACATTCACTGCACTTCAGTTACACACAAATACTTAATAAATATTAAAAAAATAATAAGTTAAATATTGCCACCAAGACTTCTGTGCATACACACACTCCCTCACAAACACCCACACCCACATACATAACACACACGTGTTACCAAACATTGCACTCACAAATAACACAAATTTCCACATTCACACAATAAGCAGTCATGTATAAAGGATATTGCTTGATCCCCAGCAAAAGGGGTAGTGAAGATTCTAGGCCAGGCCTGGCAGGGGGCATTGTCTTTTCTCAGGGAGGGTGTGTGTGTGTGTGTGTGTCTCCTAGTATTCCACCAGTTCCACCCCACTGAGACTGCCTGTTGAGTTATCATTAATATCTCAGGTACAAACAGAAAATGCATCCTGGGATGCGAACATGGTACACGACATTGCAAAATCACAGGAGCGAGTCTATAATTACAAGTGTTTTTGTTGTTGTGGCCTTTTCCCTACAACTGCTCTAAAAAGGACTAGTATTAGATTATATTAGCATACAAGATGCAACACATACATTATAACATGTGTTGAGCCATGTATGAGCGTCTGTGAAATGTCTGTGAAACCACATGCCATAATCTCGCGTGAGACCCTAAAGTGTTCATTGCTCCCAAACGATTCCGGATCAAAGAAGAAAATGAGCAGCAGTGGTGACCACACAACAGCTTGTGTGCTTTATTTTGGAAAGCGGTGGGGGGGTGTTTTGTGAGTCTGAAGCCTGGAGTTTTTTTTGGGGGGGTGGGGGGTTGGGGGGGGTGGTTACAAGCGCACTCAGCCACAGGGCCCCCAGAGAGGAGACGCCACAGCACACTGCCAGAACTGCCACTTGTTCACTGATTAAACCGTGCAAAACTCAAAGCCAATTCTGTCAGAGACAGAAAGAGCACTGCCATTCCTTTCCCCTAAGCCTTTGTGTGTGTGTGTATGTGTGTACATGTGTGTTTCTGTTTGCGTGTGCATGTGTGTAAGAGAGAGAGAGAGAGAGAGAGAGAGAGAGAGAGAGAGAGAGAGCTAGAGCGCATGCGTATGATTCTTTGTGTATGCATGAGCGTGGTGTGTTTTGCAACCTGCTTGTTCAGGCACTAATTGCATTAGTTGGTTATTCCATCTCCATTCTATTTTTAGCACTGAGACACATGATCCCTCAGCTGTGTTTTTCAGAGAAAACAATGGAGAGAGACTCAGATGACGTGGCTGCTGAGGGATTGCAGAACTGGCTTTTAGACAAAGATAAAGAAAGAGAGAGAGAGAGAGAGAGAGAGAGAGAGAGAGAGAGAGAGAGAGAGAGAGAGAGAGACAGTGAGAGGGAAACAAATGAGAGGGGCAAAGAAGGAGAGAAAGGAGAACAGAAGGATGAAATGGTAAGAAAGATAGACAGAAGAAAAGAGAAAATTTGATGATGGAGAGGCAGTTGTAGAGAATGTAAACTGGAGGCGTAGCTGGCAGTGGAAGCTAGCAAGCTATGTGTGCCTAATGAATTACCAATGATCAAATATGGAACATCACCGTTACAGATCATCCTCTTTGTTTCCATGACGATGTGAAGAGGGAGCACCAATCAGTTTCCCCGTACATGCTCTGTCATATGCAAGTATTCAAAGGCAGAGACATGTGAACAGTTCATGACTTCTCTTCTAGTTGGTATAGCCCACGTGAGTGAGGATTTGAAAATTGGATTTGACTTCAACTCTAGGAATTGGTCACCAAGCCAAAACAGCACGACACCAAGTGAAACTGTCAACATGACACTTATTATGATGACAGATTGACGTTTCTTTAGTCAGGCTTGACCTTTCTCTTCTCCTCCTACTAAATACTACCAATGCATTAAAACATACAATACTCTCATTACTAGAGTCACCCACACATTACTCCATATAGAAGTCAAATATCTATATTGTGCTTTCCATGCCAAAATGCAGAAACCATATGGGCATCTCACAGAGAGCTGTTGCAATGCGTTGCATAATAGCCACACTTTCAGAAAAAGTCAGGCAGTCAGTCAGGCAGTTAGCGTGAAGAGTCGTCAGGGTCCATGTCAGGACTGGTTTCTAAAATGAAATAGCAGACAGTGTGAAAACAGTGACCCAAACAAACAAGATGAGCTCAGAGTTGGATGCTTCTTTACTTGATAACAAACACTTTTCACATCCCCTTAAATGATGTTGTTGTGTCTTTTTGGATCAATAGCATCTCAAGGAAGCAAATGACAGCTGACCAAGGAAGCAAATGTCAGCTGGCCACACAAGCCGGGTCTTCACTCCAGTGGATAAACTTCACACATTCTCCTCCACTGATCTCACTCAGACTCTCAAAGGGGGCAAACAGGCATGTCCCCACACGCCTACGGTCATAACATTGGTATTCATGGTGGGTAAATGGCATGGCAGTGGCCCTTGCTGCAGCCAGCGGCACAAGGGAAGATCATGTTCTCATGTGTGCAGTCTGCCGTCCTCACGGAAAGTTCAGGAAATATCAGCCAGCAGGCCCTGGGGCCCTGACTCAATTCTAATGCTATTTAACTCAGAATGAGGGCCCTATAGAAGAACTCACAGCCAAACATGCACATGGGCCACTCACAAACTCACCTGTGTACTTACAGAGAAGAGGTGAATGGGACAAAGATAGAGATAGAAAGAGAAAATGGAGTGGAAGAGGGAAGAGAGAAAAACACAAACATAAAGGAAACCGAGAAAAAAAAATCAGGGCAGAGAAGGATGGAGCAGAAGGCAAGAAGACTAAAAGAGGGTCAAACACAAGTGCGAGTGAAAGGCATAAAGATGTTACAACGGGGAGATGGAGTTGAGCAAGAGAAGAGGAAAATATGTCAAGAGAGAGAGGGATGGAGGGAGTACAGAAAAGAGGGATAAAAGAAGGACCATAGAGGTGATGGATAAAGTGGTGTTGTGGAGGCATCAAGGGATTTTAAAAGGAAACAGGGGTGGCAAAGGACTAACCTTAAAAGCTTTGCCTCTAAAAAATAAATTCCTGTGATGCTATGGAAAAAATGCCTAGGGAATGTCCGCAGTGTCTTGGTTGACTCTATTTACGACACCTTCTTAAATTAAATTTAATCTTAACCTAAAGTACTGTAAGTTAATACAGAAAACTCCCGAAGCAGCCAACAGATTTCATCAAGCAATTGCCATCACATTAAAAAAGGGGGCAATTTTCTGTGATCCAGGTGTGTGATGTAGGCCAGATCCATCACAGGGTATAGCTGGCCCTGACACTCTGATAAGAATGAGGAACAGTGTTTTTTCTCCACCATACCAACACTAAGTCTGGCACAGCAGTGCAGTGACAGTACGGCCAAAAAGTGGCACAATACAACACAACACAATACAACAGCACATCATAATATCACAATCTAAATTATCTAAATCAACAAATACCCGGTTAAGATACAAAGCTAAGAATGTGGACAGTTCAGCGCAGCGCTTTCAAGCTGCACACCTGTGTGTGACAAGTTTCCCTGCACTTTCAGCACTCCTGCGTGGTAGCATGCAATAACCGGCAGATGGCAACGTCTTGGATCAGGCAAGTGACCAGCCTTGTGGCAGAGAGTGGGCAGAGAATGGACAGCTGTCTGCCAGTGTCAGCATCAACAGACCGCAGGCAATACATCTGCTCTCCCCAAGCAAGCGCCCAGCGTGACAGACAGAGCCGGTGAGGAGAGCTGCATGCACAGTAGAACTCTTGCCTCTACTTGCAGCTCATCGCACAGCACTGTGCAGCTGAACCTCAGGTATTACCTGAGCTTGCATGTGTTAAATTATTAACCTTGGTTACTAAAAGTACTCAACTCGTGGCAGGTACACGCACATATAAAAAGTTGTGGCGCATACTGTACGGTCCTAAGGATTACTGAGCTAATGTCTTAAGACACGACTGCATAGTGGACAGAAGCCACACAGAGGTAATGATGTGTTGCTGTTATAATACAACATAAGAGCAGCAGACAGTCAGGCACAATTTTGAAAAATGGATCCACGTTGCAGGTGACATCCTGTTATAATGACAATTTATTAACTTGACAGACACATTTGAGTAGATGGAAATAAAGCATCTCATGCACACACAGGGTCAGATGTACGTACATTTGCGAACGTAGCGTTATCAGTGCCATGGACACACCGCAGATTGCGAGCGCTGTCAGACCCAAGTTTCCGTCGTATTTATCAATCAACAGTGAGCTGCCTGCAACAACAGAGGCGCTCAGGGTTTGAACCGGCAACCCTCCGGTTAAGTTTAACTAAGTTTATATCATCATTGCAACATTAAAGTGAAAAATACAAAACAACAGGTTTATTCCCTGTGTTGCAAGGTAAAACTTTCACAACAGAGTCCAGGTATGGGGATGATGATGAGACCTCATTCAGTGATAGGATTTTCACAACTACAGCCTCCCTTGCATTTGCAGTACTTGCAACAACGGATACCAGCTACCCGACAGGGACACCCATTCTTGTGTGCACACTTGCCACACGAGCAGGGATCTGGTAAACCTTCAGGTTTTGCGATTACAATCTCAGGGACTAATAAACTGCCCTTTCTTACAAAACCATAAGCATCTGCATTTAAGATCAAGGTTGTGTCTGCACTGTAAATGGTGTTTGGACCCAAAGCTGCTGTTGAATAGGCTCTTTGTATATGTTTTCTTACATTAGTTGAGGTGCAAGCGGCCCTCTCAAAGTCCATCTTAAGGGCATTACTATCGAACGCAGCAATGTGCAGGTCATCAAATTTCTCCATGTCCGTTGATGGTTTGAGACATTTGACCAAGAATATTTCTGCCATTTGTGTTGCACTCTGTTAGCTGTGGACAGTTGACATTGAGAATCAGAAGAGAGTTGTGGACAGTGTTCAGAGCTGCAAGTTTGGTTGATATTTTGCTGCTTGTATCGCACCCAGTCAGCACATGTAGTGCTGGGAGCCACTGTGTGAGCTTGTCTCCCAGCGTTATGCAGATATCATGAAGTGGTAATATTGATCTTTTCACTCCTGAGTTGCGGATGAGCCAGAACAATTGTTATGTACACAAAGACATCTGTGTCACCTGATGACAGTGTCAGTGATGTACTGTAGATCCATAAGTTGTTCTCTCTGTACTGTAGATCCATAAGTTGTTTTGTAAAATAAGGTTTCAAATATGAGTAATTGGTATGTACCAACTTATCTGTTCTTTGTGAGGAATAACTTCATGACATGAAGACATTGTAACTTCATCAACAAGTTTTTAGTTGTATGTAATAGGTTGACTGTTTTTTAGCCATTTTCTTTATATCAAATCAGAATGCTTACACTCTTCTAAGACCTTATAATTATAGTCACTGTGAACATTGTGATCACCTCAGAAAGTAGCTTCAAGGGTACGCATATTTAATGAGATATTGCTTCATTTGCATTATTTTATTTTTTAGGCAAAGTGTAATACAAAAAGTATTTCTCTTAATATGAAGATCAATCTGGTAGAAATGTATGGGGATATCTATAAAGGGGAAAAAAGTCCCATTCACCTGTAGTGTGATAATAGTGTCATCTGTCATTCGTCCCGGGTACAGATTTTGGCACACATCCCACGTTGTTCAATGGGGTCATATTAGTCTATAACAGAGATATTCTCCACTAAATAAAGTGCATACAAATCTTACCCAGGACCTCTACTACTATGGGATTCCATCCCCTGAACATGTCAAATGAGTGTAGGTGGTCTGATAATGTACACCCTTGGCAGTGAAGAGACAGAGCATGATTTCTAGCACAAAAACGCTCCTCCATGTGTGTGTGTGTGTGTGTGTGTGTGTGTAGCGCTGGCCTCTTATAAGACCAGAAGTCAGAGAGGGGGCAGGTGTTCCTACATATCCTATTCTGGAAAGCGGAGGCAGTGGTCAGGGTGTGGGGGAAGACAGCAGAGTTATTGAGGGGCTGTGTAGCTGCACAGATTAATATTGAACGGAGCTGATGACACGGGTGCAGCACTGAGAAGATTTTCATCCATATTCAGCAGGCCCGAACTGTAAGCTCCACTCGGCTGCACTCATGAATATGGATGACGGACTGGCAGGAAGTACAAATATCTAACAGCACAGAGCCAGGAGACAATGAGAGAGGACGGTGGGGGGAGACATAGAATTTCCTATTCAAACAGCCCACACAATGTACAGTATGACTAATCCTGGTCCTAAGTTTCTTTCTTTGGGGGGGGGTCATCACAAAAAAACACTGCTACCCATCGACAGTGAGAAGAGTATCAGGTATCATATACATGTATGACCCTAAATGTGTAAAATTAGCGGTGTTGAATAAACTAGAAATCTGTGATTTTGTTTAAATGGCTGACGGCCAACAAATGCAGGTAACTGAGAAACAAACCTGTCACCAAGAGAAACCATTCAAGGAGGTACTAACGTTTAGCAGCCTTTATTTCTGACACTATGCTAAAAATAGCCTGAATGGAAAGAGAGAACAAAAAAGCCATTCCAGTTTCACCTCAACTTGTTTTTACTGTTTAGCCATGTGTCTCTGATAAAACAAGCATTTCAGTCATTCTTCAGACATGGGACAAAATGTTTCCTCCAACTGTAATTGGATTAAATAATTAACATGAGTTTTACTGTAAATGTTATGAAATTAATAATTAATTAATAATAGAACATATTTAACACAATTATCCCTCTCAATTTTATTTAAGCATTATATCAAATTTAGTCATTACATCAAATCTGTGATCATCATCAAATGACTTCTCACTATAACTAAATTAGTGGACTCACAGATGAGAGTCAGTCATAAGTAATAAACATCATTCATTTAAGTGTTTTAAGAATGATTAAAAAGAGACATGAAAAGCAACATTCAAAAATCTCCTATGAGCAAAACTATATTCCATATGTATTTTATAAGGTTTCTGCATTAGGTAATAAGGCAATATAAAGGGCAGCTGTTACACTTAAGAACTACATGCCACATTTCACCTTATCCATATCAGGTTTTTATCATTTCTTAACATTTAAAACATCCGGTGTAACAGCCATGACATGTCAACACAGTCATACATTGGAGGAATACAGTCAACACGGTCATACATTCTGAGGAATGTAATTTGTCACAGCATGCTTTTTTCCCCCTTCTCAATTTTGCATCATATTTTGCCCCCATATTTAAAAAATACTTATTTGTGTGTATGCATGTGTGTGTGTGTGTGTATGCATGTATACGTTTTTTTTGTGTGTGTGTGTGTGTCTGTGTGTGTGTCTACTTCACTTCCTTTGACTGAGATTTGAAGGCTTTATTACAGACTGCCTGCCTGCAAAACACAACCCAATAGTGCAGTAGGCAGAAAACTCTGTGGACTATCAGACACCCTGCCAGCCCAAGGGAGAAATGTGCTCCTTTCTACTTTTTATACATTCTGAAAATACCCCAGAAAGCCTGTCAGCAAGAGGGATATAAAGAAGAAGAGGGAGGCAAGGAGAGAAGAAGAAAACCTTCAACTCCAGCATCAGGAACCAAAACACCAGAATGATATGTGATTGACAGGTTTTGCAGAGATTCTTTTTTGGTGCAGTCAGTCAAAGTTTTTACACATGACATGAGCTGCAAATACTGAGGAAGACACCCTGGGAGGCCCCAGCTAAAAACAAACATAAACAATCCCCAGTCTGGTCTATAAGGTGGACCTGCTATTTTCCAACTACCCACCGACTGTCCTTCCTGTTAGGTCATCATGTTCCACAGCCAGAGCACTCTCCCATCTCTCTGATTTCTATATTTGTTTGAGCCTATAAGGCTGGAAGACCGATGCTTTAACATTAACTTGAATTGGTTGGTCTAACGCAGCATTCATCTGCACGTTGGTGGCATCTACAGCTGAGTGTTAGCCACTTTCCCACTGACAGTTCTGATGGCTTTTATGCGGAAGTGCCAATTTGTTGCGGTGCTACAGAAAACTACCCACTTCTGAGTCCATCAGTGGTTCAATTTATGATTGCGCAATTGGAAGAAAGTTTTTTTTAGTAGTATTCCCCCCCCCTCCTGCAAGTCATAGGAACTACCGTATTGGCCCGAATATAAGACGACCCTGAATAAAAGACGACCACCTTTTCAGGACTGACTTTTTAGAAAAAATAAAAAATAAAATAGAAACAGTTTTATGTGTTTTATGTTAATGAATGACTTTTTTTTTTTTTTATAATGCCATAAAAGTGCAAAAGATAAACTGTGGTATAGGCTACCAATTACAAAAGTAATGAAACATAGCCTCCTTCAATAACTGCATTAACCATACACATCTACTGTAACTGTACAGTCTTGAAACAAGCAGTTTCAACACTGGCAGGTGTTGTCATGTCAAAAAACACTGGCGTTTGATCAGCATTGTCCATCTGATCCAAGTGGTGTGAGTGAGTTGTCCTTAAGTTGATCACATAGGCTACCGCTTTCCTCGAAGTCTAAGGACAAGCGCTGGGCAAGACTTCTGTGACCCAATGACAGTCCATTGCGACGCATCATTAAGGCTAGTTTTGAAGTCGGTGGGTGTGTTTAGCTCTTTAGCGATCTTAATAGCCTTCAGATGTATGGCTGCTCTGGTAATGGGCATTCCGTCATTACGTTTTTCTTACATTATAAGACGACCCCACTTTTTCCGACACATTTTGAGAAAAAAAAACTTGTCTTATATTCGAGCCAATATGGTAGTATGGAAAAACACTGAGAATATCCGTGAAAGGAAACATTTACAAAACATTTCATAAATAATAAAGACCACTATCTTTTCTGATATCAAAGATTGTTTACTGATTCCTTGCCTGATAACATATTAAGTTTAATATTAAAAAGGTAAATGGGTTTGCTAGTATGATAGCCACTCACAAGCTATGATACAAGGTAACATTTCTAATTAATGTGATGGCAAGCTATTGATGTCATGTAGTCTGCATGTATGGATGTTGCTGTTGGCGAACAGTGTGACACGAGTTAAGCTTTTTTTTAAGTTGGCAAAAGTTTGAACTAGCCAACTCCGCTGGTGGGAAAACGCATGGGACTCATAGCGCTGTCCTATTGCGTGCAGAGGGAATTTGAAAGACAACCGATTATCCCGCCCCTCGGACTGAGCACTGCCAACGTTGAGTGCCCAGACCCTACATTTTAACGTGAGTCTGGCTTGTCAGGCTAGATAAATACATCAATGACAGGACAACTTGCTCAAGTGAATGACCCAGAGAATCTCCTGCCTTTGTTCATACATGAGCTCACCTGATTTACTGCCAATAACTGCAGGTCTTCATATTAATGAAGTTTGGCCGCAACAAAAGAGTGGTAAAGAAGGGCAGAAGATCTACTAAGACGCTATCTTTAAGGAAAGAGTTCATGACATCCAAGGTTGGCCGGGAGAGTTCATGTATTATGTATGCATAATCAGGGTTCGCAACCTCCCGTGATCATGGTGACCAGTTGATGGGCCTCATTAGATTTCAGAAAGGTCACTTTGTTTCATTTCTCTCTGAAAGAACACATTTCATATGCCTTCTGAGGATATTATTAACCTTTTTAAAATCCAGCCACACAGAACAGATCCCGCTGTGAGTGCATGTGTGTGTGTGTGTGTGTGTGTGTGTGTGTGTGTGTGTGTGTGTGTGTGAGAGACTGAGGACCATGATGCATAACCTCTTAGCCTGTAGGGCTGGGGTAGATATACAGGCCACTCAGCTCTCAGAGCCTTAACCAGCTGATTACATTATCATCCTAACATGCTGACCTCAATGTGCCTTTTAAAGAATCATTCAGCTGACCTGCTACCCATCCGATCCACGAGCCATCTTTGTGAACAAATACCCATTTTAGAACAGATCAGAGCTCATGTGTTACTTAACATGTTTTTTTTTACATTTATTCATTTAGCAGACATTGTTGTCCAAAGTGACTTACTGTACATATGTGAACTAGTCTATATTACAAGGGGTTACATAGTCTTCAGAGCAACTTGCCCAAGGGCACAACAATGTAAACCGGAAATTGAACCCACAACTTTTTCCCAGCTCCTTAGCCCCTACACTACCACCGCCCCATGTATAGCTGAATGCAACCAATCAAAACTCTCTCTGCTTTTAACTAATGTAGGCCTAGCACATGAGTATTATACATACTAGCATTACAAGATTGTTTCCATCGATTACATTGTCTAGTTCCAAGGTAAGAAGTAGATATGGTCTTGACATTCCGGTTGTTCACTTTTATTGTATTGGCAGCAACAGCAATAACCATTACTTTTCACAAAATCTCAGAAATAAAAAAATATATACTGTGTAATTTATTGTTTTGCATCCTAGTCAAAAGGACAGCTTACTCTACAGTTACAGCAGCAGTCTAGTTCAGTTTACACACAGGAATGTGCCATCATTGACAGAGATTGTGTCAGATTGTTTCCGTTAGAACATACATTGGCTGTACAGCAAAGTGAGCACAGGTCCACAAATGTACTCCTATTTCACAAATACCATATCCATTTTAAAAACAGTAAAATAAATAAATAGTACACATAATTGATCTTTTTTTATTTTTAGGACATAAAAAAGATATTGTAATAAATGCACTTTGCTTCTTTTGCACTTCACCTAATCAGTTTTCGCACCAAATTTTTTTTTTTTTTTGCCGTTATATTTTCTATATTTTTCTTTGGTGGAAATGTTTCATGAAACACATCCACAAACGTAGCGAGGACCACAGTGTACTTAAATAAGATATCCTATTCTACAAGGTTTCACAAACTCACCAGTGAATGAATGGAATGTGAGACCTTGGTTAACTGATTGTAATGTACAACTTATTTGACAAGCACTCAAACGGTCATTAGATCACTATTATAAAACCTGAAGCATTGTCAAGGTGTTAATTTTCTTGAAACAAAGAGGTAACACATTTTTATCTGTACAAGGAAACTAGTTTGAATTTCCTATCCTCTAATCATTTTTAGATTAGAGATTCCTTTTGTATCATTAGTTCTTCCACAGAATAGAAATCAAATGTGTTGTTTTTTTAACAAAATAATGACTTTGATAAGAAATAACACATAGGAAAAATACATTTAAAAAGCACTTTAAAGCACATAAGAAACCCATTCTTGTGAGTTCACATGAAAGCCCTCTGTCAAGAGGCTTTTGAGAGGCATCACCACTGGTCTGAGGCCAGCCAATGACATCGCTTAAATCCGTGGCTGGGTTGACAAACAAACAGAAAAATTGCCATGCCAGTGATGCCACAATAAAATGCATGATGCTTCATAGACACAAAACAGGAAGTAGCACTAAAATCATGTTAGGCACATATCCAAAATACAGATCTAACTGCAATGCAAAGCCAACAGCCAACAGAGGATTTCCTGTTACGGAATACGTGAAAAAAAAGCCAGTTTGACAAAGCAGGACTAAGTCTGCTTATTTGTATGATACTGACTCACAGACTGGGGGAAAATGGATTCCATAACAAACTGTTGAGGGCTTACAAGATGAGACAGTATAGGGTGGGTGAGCTCAGAACTGTAATTACAGGCGATGTAAAAAAAAGAGATCTGTGTGTTTGTCGCATCACCTACATTGACGGAACAAGAATCCACAGGCACCATATCCAAGGAACAACAAACTTGCTGTCTCAAAGGAGTCATTCTATCTATCAGTTATGCTCTCATGATTGTGATCCATCACTTAAAACACAGGATGATTTGAAACACAGGAATATAAAGACTGTAAGGGCTCTATCTGACAAATCCAAACAGATATTTTCTCAAAAGAAATTCTGAACAGTTTTGAACGGTTTGCCAGCTTTTCTAAACATGCACCCCTACCACTGCTAGATCTGTACATATGCAGGAGATCTGTACATGTGCATCTGCTACAAAATCCTGCGAGAGGGAATGATACTGACCAGTAATGTGGACACAAAGCTGGGCAAGGCTATAAACATAAGCTGCACTGGTACCCCCCAGCACAAGGCTGGAGCAGCAATCTCAAAGTAGCAGTAATAGAACGCTGGGGAAGGTCACAAATCCAACAGTTCCGCTGTACAGAGCAAACAAAGCAAGGCCTTCATATCTGCATGCATTAATCCTACCTGTGTCATCAATTTTGGGACAGAAATTGCCAAAGAGCTAAAAGTTTTTTTAGTTTGGGCCTGAGCCAAAGTGCATGACCTTCCCTTGTTTTTTTTCTAGAATCCTGTGTACTGTAGAGAGACTGAAATCATCACTTGTCCAACTAGTCATGGTCCCTTGCTTCTGTAGAGCAGAAAAAAAGGTAATTTTGTCCCATGCATGTAGCTTCACTTTTCTTGACATCACGAACAACAAAATGTGCTTCATACAAAACCAGAGTTAAGATCAGGTATGGATTTTGTAGACACTGACAATTTCCAACACATCCTTAGAGCATGAACTCGACTTCTTTGGAGCAGCTGTAATGACCATAACTTTAACTACTCTCCTTCACTTTAAAGACTCCTACTGTACATTGGGGATTGCTCCATATTCATACAGATCCCAATGGCTCTCAGATGGAGCAGGAGTTGGCTCTCTTCCTCGGTTTGGGTTCTCCAAAGTCCTTTCCATCATCTGCACAGCGGCTAAAGGAGCACAGTGTTTGTGACAGGCGACGCATGCCCAGGCGGAACACGCTGTTGGAGAGGCTATAGATGACGCAGTTACAGAAGCTGTTGCTAATGGCGAGCCAGGTGGTGATAAACGAAAGAGCTGGGCTGTCCAGCACATGTGAACTCTCCAGGAGAAAGTAGATGATGTAGGGTAGCCAAAGTGCATAGAAGACACTTGTGATTCTAAAGAGAACCATAGCATAGCGTCTGTCCGGTCCGTGCCCGGTGTGGTGCCCTCTGCTCCCGCTGTCTCCGCCCTCTCCACCCGCCTCCATCTCCTGGCTGGGGAAGCGTGCGCGCCGCTCATTTATCTCCCGGTTGTGCTGCTGGCAAATGCGGAAGATGTGGAAGTAGGTGAAGCAGACTACCAGGGCAGCAGGGGCATAGAGGAGGCACACTACAAAGCCCGTGAAGAGCGCAGTGGTGGGCCACGCTTGGGCGCACCACTCAAAGATGTCTCCGTGGTAACCCGGCTTACCCCAGCCAAAGAAAGAGGGCAGAAAAACGGCGCAGGAGTAAAGCCATATGAGCGCAATGCAGCCACGGAGCCGACATGGCGTCACCAGCTGGTTGTAGGACAGTGGCTTGGTAATGGCAAGGTACCTGTCCACACTGATGCCCGCCAGACACGCCATGGAGACACTCTTGAGCACAGAGATGACGTAGCTGAACACCTGACAGGTGATGGGCTCCTGAACCCCTGTGGGGTGGTGCAGCAGGGAGAGGGTGGGCACCAAGCAGCTCAGCCCCACCAACAGGTCCGCATAGGCCATGGTCTGAATGAAGTAGCTTGTGGTGTAGTGGTGCAGCAGTGGCGCACAGTGGAACACGAAGATGACCGTAAGGTTGCCAGCAATGATGAGAACAGTCAGCAGCACGATGACGGCAGTTTCTAAAACACAGGCCTCTGCGCCCTCGCTCAGACCCCATCCCAATGGACATGAGTGGTTCAGGCTGATACCAACGGCTCTGACAATGCTGCCATTTTCAGTGGGCGCCAGTTCGACAAGCCCCGACTGGTTCATTGTTGTAGAGGTTGGCCTTGTCCTGCCCCAAGAGGCTGACTGGGTTTGTGCTGTGCCAGACACACACACACACACACACACACAAACACTCACACACAGTTTGTATAGATGAGCGAGTAACTGGAGAAAGGTCTGGCCTTGTCAGGTAATCTTCTTCAGCAAACAGCTCAATCCTCTCCCTCACTCACATAGCTGGGGCTCAATCAATTGAACAGTAACAAAAATCAATGCAGGGCTCAGAGGCAGACAAAAAAGAAATGAAGGAGGAGAATGGTGGAGCACCTTGACCCTTACAGTTGGTCATGCTTGGAAGCTATGTGGGGTGTGTGGCTGACTGTTGGTCAAAATATATTTCCTCCAAAAACAAAAATCACTGCTAGAGTCCAGTGAAGATCAGTAAAGATGGCCATCACAGGGAAGAGTCATGTGTCTCTAGTGGCCCCCGCCTATCCAGGGTTCCCATCACTGCTCCTGTCACGCTGCAGTTCCATCAGATCCTAATGAATGCTGCTGCTGCTGCTGCTGCTCTCGGAGAGCTGTGCTCGACCTCGCAAGGGCAGCCCAGCAGGGCCAGTCAGCCGTCAGCACAAAGAGTAGGCAGAGAGGGACCGAGTCTAGAAAAAAAACACTATTTCACTGACGCGGACCTACACTGGACAAAACCCAGCAAGGCAATCAGAACATACTTCTAAGAGGGTAATATGCTTAGTAGAGACTAAAAACATCACTTAATGTCTCAAACGGAACACTGGAAATGAAATTAAAAAAGTGTTATGGTTTCAAGTTTATGCTTTTAAGAACATCTGGCTTCTGTACTTAATGATGATAAAGTTTACAGTTGCAACAAAATACATTAACTGATATCGATCCCTGGATTTGTAGTTTTCATACACTGTGTCTTTTTACCCCCCAAACGTCATCACTGTCTGTACACCCCGTGTGCTCTCTTTTGTCCATATCAAAACACAGACACACACTAAACAAACAGAGAGCACTATGTGTGTGCTGTGTGTGTGTGTGTGTGTGTGTGTGTGTGTGTGTGTGTGTGTGTGTGTGTGTACTGTGCGTGTGTGTGTGTGTGTGTGTGTGTGCCTCAAAGCTCCCACTCCGCAGACCGCAGCAGCTACCGTGTTTACTGGGTCTCCAGCCGGTGAAGCAAAACGGAGCGGCTGAACCTGAATGGATCAACAATTTCTGAGATCATATTATGAGTGCCACAGCGGAGGCTTTGGTCTGCTTACTCCCAATCCATTTGCTTTTCATGAACTCCGCTTGGGCACATCAGAAGAAGACAGGAGAAAACAGGTCATATTCCTGGGGGAAGGGGGTGGTGGCAGGAAGTGGCTCGTGGAGTCACCACCTCATCTGTGTGGTCTTTCAGCCGGCCGGGTGAATGGAAAGTGGCGGGATGAAACGCCGCGTCAGCACCACAGCGCTTATCTGAAGAGTCTCCCCTTTCAAATCCTGCCTGAAAGCCAGCCTCTGTGGAGAATCTGCAACCTCCCGTCTGGCTGCTCACAAACATACAAAACTTGTTTGTGTTCTTTGCCCCCAATGCCAGTTTCTTAGCCCCAGATACAAAAAAAAGACAAAAAAAAAAAAAAAATGAATGTCATAAGCAACCACTTAACCACTACTGGCTTCAAGAGAGAGAGAGAGAGAACTGTTCTCTTACGTCCATCAGGTTCTGGTGGCAAATCCGCTTTCTTACAAGTGTCCTGTTTTGACTTCAATTTCTCTGGTCATCTCAGTGGGTCTCTTTATCCAGACCATGGCCAGCAACAAAGGCAAAAAACAAAACACAAACTGAAGACTCCAGTGGTGTAAGAGAGGAGTGCCTTGGTCCCTGTGCTGCTTTCTCAAACTCTTCTTCTGCAAGCTCAAATACAAATCCAATCAGCCCATGCCGGACACCGGTACTAAAATCATAAGCATAACTGATGCCCTCACAGTCATTTGTAAAAATCTGTCTGTAATACCAGTGGACTAGAGGGAACTGCAGCTTTTCGAAAAGACAAACAGAAAACAGTAAATGAAAGCTGTTGCTGAAAATGCAAGCAGAGAGGAGCAGCCCCTCACCATCCATGCAGTGAGAAAGCGATGCTGCGACTGCCGTACACTACTGCCTCTCTCTCTGAATCTCTCCCACTCCCTCCTTCTTTCCCACTCCCTCCCTCCCTCCCTCGTGCTCTCCCTCTCCCCGCCCTCTGCTTGTGGCTGCACCTGAGGTCCTGTCTCCCTCTCCTCTACTGCATGACTCCCCATCATTCTTTTCTCACAGCTCCCCTCCCATCTTCCCTCTGCCTGGTGCTAAAAATGGAATGGATTTTCTTTTCAAAAATTATTAAAAGCTCTCTATCCCTGGATCCCTCCCTCCCTCCTCCTGCTGCTGCTCGTTCACTGCGACCCCTTCCCAAATTTATTCTCTCACACACACGCACACACACACAACTACTCCCCCTCTCTGCACTACCAGTGAGTGTGCACAGCCCAGTGACCGAGCAAAGCTATCCCTGCCCCTTGGTTACAGTTGCCAGGCACTTCAGTTAGTTGGGACCCTCCCTCCCAGCAGCTGACACAGTGCAACAAACAGGAACAAATTAGGCATTCAGGGGGGAGTACCACAGTATGCATTCCATCCCAGAGTGAGAATCTGGACTATTGCACCCACATTCTTTTCACATAGCTGTGACTGATATCTAAATATACTTTTCAAAACATTTCTGGCATTTTTCTTCTTTCCAAAGACACCTACAGTGGGCGTTACTTTCAAATGGCCACTTCAGTCTATGACATAGAAATGACTGCTGATAACCACACCAGGTGCATAGACATAGATATCAAGCTGCAGTTTCACTGTCCAACCACAGAACTAACAAAGCCAAGTTCCTGCCAAAGAGCCTGGTCAATAATTTATGAGAGTGAAGAATGGGCAGGAGGGTGATGATCTCCGAAAAGGAACAATGATGGTAATCCAATCTCCCTGTCCTCTCATGAGCTTTTGATCCTGCTCCCCACAGCCCAGCACAGGGACCCACACAGCTTCCTCTCAGCAGGAACAGTACTGGCTCACTAATTAATGGTCAGATCTGCAGGGCGAGTAATTCTCACAATAGAGCGGAGACGAGAGTATACCCCAAGGCCACACACACACGGCAATGATATACTGTATACTATAAGACACGATACACACATCAACCTAAAAGGTGAAGTCAAGGTCAGATGCTCATGAAAAAAGCCATTATATTGAAATGAAGCTGCCAGGGTGAGACATTATATCAGGTTTACCTTAATGGAGATGTTCGAGCAGAACGCCTCAGGGCTAATTGATAAGGGTCCTGTTCTTTGCTCTCTGGGACTATGGACTATTTTTATATAAAAAAAAAAAACAGGGTGCGAAATTCTTTAATTTTATTTTATTTTTTCCACTGTACAGAATGACACTGGATTTCATTACAAGGTCAATCTTCATTAACCCAGTTAGCAGCAGAGAATTACATCAGCACGTCGGGTCCAGATGTGACACTTAATGCCTCTTCAGAGAGCACAAGCACTCAGAGGGCACAGGAATGCTCATTTCACGTCCCTGTTGGCAGCAGGCTTTTAGATATCAGGTCTAGCTCCGGAGGGCGCACACTCAGTTCAGTGTGAATAGTGCCCGCAAACACACACACACACACACACACACACACACACGCACACAGACACACACAGGCATACATGCGCACACACACGCACACGCGCACACACAGATATAGGACTGGCATAACAGTGGGGGCTTTTGTGTGCTCCCCTCTGTAATCTGAACTGTCATTTCTGTGTCAACACAGTGGCGTGGTTAGCTTCATGGATACATAAACTTCCCAGAGAGGGTGGCCTATGTGTCTGTCCTAACATTGCACATAGTGTTATTTTTACATTAAACAACAATGGAATACCAAATCTTATTCAATATTAGGACACTGGAATCCATAAAAAAACATTTACATTAAGAAAAAGCCAAAAAAACCAAGCTGTTATTTACAAATGTATTATAAATAAGGAGTCATAGAAATGGTAGTGCATTAAGAAGCTGGGAGATTGTACCAGACACAGTGTGCACAATCACTGACTGATCCATGAATCTGGGCAATATTCCCACCACACCCCCATAGGGGTGGGCTGGAGTTGTGTTTGTCTCAACTGGGTGACTAGACTAGCTGGCTTCCAGTCTCTCTCACACACACCTAACCCTCAGGCTCCCCTTCTGTGCTGTGGCCTCTATCCTACCAAGAGGCAAAGAACTTACTGCCATTTCAATTTAAGCTACTTTTATGTACATCCCCAAAGGCCTCAGACACCATGTTTTTATTTTGTGACTTGCTCCAGAAATGGCAATGAATGCCTTGGTGCCAATGAGAAAAGATAAAATCAATTGTTCCTGTTTCACCACTCATAAGTTTTGGCCCCATACCATCTAAACTTCCAGCATTTCATTTCAAAACCTAAAAGGGTAGTGTAACTGCATAAGCATCTTTACAGAATGTCCCTCATCAAATGCTTGAAGAAGGCAGAAACTTGGTCAGATACAAAGGAAATTCACAACTTCTAAATCTAATCTAAAAGTTATCTGAATAACCAGGTCAGTCTGGGAAGGAGACAGATCATTTCTTTAACTCATTTCATTCCATCTTTCAGGTTGAATGACGGTTTTCCTCATGACAAGAGGCTAATAACAAAGAACCTTTATAAATGTAAAACCGGATGGAGGAGGGAGGTTAAATGGAGGAGGAGGGATCAATCACATGATGGTCAGTCACCAACAAGCAATTTATGTTAAATGGGAGTGACTGATGCCATGCCTTAGGGAGCATAAGCACATCACTAAAACCCTCTTATTTCCCATTGCGATGGTGAGGTAGATGGGGATATATTCTGGCAGATCACAGGCTGCAGTGAAAAATAAAAGCGAGCGACTAGTGTCAGTGTTGCGCTTGCTTCTGGCAAAACAACACAAGTACAATATTTTCCCACTCTTTCTTCTTGTTTCCGCAACACAGCACCTCATGTCTGTCACAGCAAGTCAGGCAGGCAGGGAGGGAGGAAACCACCATGGAGAAATGTGATGTGGATCCTCTGGCACTGGCAGAGAGTAAGCCTTGTTTAAAATGTAGGAGTACAACCTTAAACCCTTTACACAACACAAGCCACATACATGGGTTAACCATGAGTCTCCAACTGATCTTGTGGGTAGACATCAGGTTGGGTAACAAAGTAACGAGCTGAAATGACGCTGTCAATCCCATACTAATGACCGTGCCTGCCCACCTTCACTGCATCACAATGCACTGTGTGTTTTACAGCCACGCCGGTTATCATTCAAGAATGCATCACGTTCTTAACGGCTGGAGAAATACAGGGAGATTTACAACATCAATAACCCGCCGCGACCGGTTGTACAATTACTTAGTATTCAATCAGCATTATAATCATTGCTGAGTAGAGCCGAGGCCATTAATAACAGAGGCATCATCCCGTCCACGGGCCGGCCAGCCCTACTGCCACAGGGCTTTTCTGCTTTATTAATAGCACAGTGACTGCAATATCAATATCATTATTTCACACGGAGGGAGATCACCGCAAAAAAAAAAAAAGACAAAAGGAGAAAAAAAAAATCATTATGAATGAATTTATATTCTCTGTCACATAACCTGACTTACATAAGCAGCAGTATATTTAGAAGTTCATCTGGGCTGTAGCTATTCCTGCCAATGTGGGAGACAAGAAAGGGAGGGAGAGAGAGAGAGTGAGGGAAGCAGAGGCACAGAAGGAGGAGAGAGCGAGTGAATGGAGAAAGGGAGGATGGGAGGGAGGGGGAGACAGGCAGGGAGGAAGACAGAGGGATTCTGGGTCTCACATCCAAATGGGTGAGCCAAAATAATTACAGCATATGTAAAACTACTTCCTTTCTTTTATGCGGTTTAGGCTTTCCTTTTATTTTCCTCAAACATCTACTGTCAAGGGATCAGATTATAGTTTCTTCAGGTCTCACAATTAATGTTATTGATGTCTACATTTCAATATCTACATGCGATGGAGCCCATTTGAAGTAGATGCAAGAAAAGAAAAAAAGACTGATAGCAATGCCGCACTGAACAATTACTTATCAATACATTAGATCACAGGTGTGAGAGGAAGGTTAGGGAACTGAGAAATCAAGCCTGCAGCTCCAGAAGCTTCTGGGTGCTGAAATCATCAAAACAGGAAAATAGGTCCTGCACGTGAGGGCTGGAGGGGTATAGGACTCCTCTGCTCTACCAACGTCCAACTGACCTTTGCTCAGGGCACATCCACATATGCATGAATGACTTAAGTGCCCACTGATGCTTCCATCAGGAAATGCATTGCAGGAGTAGCTCTGAAATACCTCTTATTATTAAAGGAACCAGGTGCCTCACTGCTGCACAAGCACGATGACATGTGTGCTACTTTAGAAGCAGCATTTTAGGACATAGACCAAAGACACAGCAATCATTCCATCCGTTCTCTAAAGAGACCACTTCACACAACCCAGCATCACTTGTTCATTCTACTGGAGCACTGATCAGTTTGGGCCCTTTTGTTTTCAGCTGAATTACACAGCTACGCCCCTTGTTTCCCGCTCTAGCTCTCTGCCACACTGCGTGGAGAATCTTTTCTCTGAGAGCAGCAAGACCCCAACCTCACTAGAATGCTACTACTGTAGATGAATTTCCCTCCTCTTCACACATAATGCTCATGGGGGTCATAAAATTGACACCACTACTAAATTCCATGGACAATCATAGGCCGCTGCACAGGCCATTGCTAACTCTCCAGTTTAATACAGCACAGAATAAAGACACTAAGGAAATACATGCCTTAAAGAATCACACAGTTTAAAAATGATGCCAGTTACCTTGGTGATGAGGATTCGGTAGCGTTCTAGCAGGTCATGGTCACTATGGCAGTCGGAGAGCAGCTGCCACACCTCAGCTCTGAGGGCCTCCGGGACACCGGGCCGCACCAGTGCAGACAGACCCTTAGGCCGCACAGACAGGTTGCTATGCCTACGAGGCCATAGGTACAGGTTACAACCATATCAAAACAGATCTAAATAATGTAATGATTCACAAGCTTTCTCTAATCCAGCCCACACACTTTTCACAGTTTGACTGATCGAAGATGTTTTGATTATTATATAGAATTTTATGTAGGCCTAGTTATTGTTTTCTGCTGAATTTGTGTAACTCATGTTTTAAGTGTGAAAATACAGTTCAGCTAGAGTGAGGATCTACTGTAGCTACCTGTAAGGCGGTCGGTTTACTATCTGATATCAAGCCACTGATACAGTATAAGCCACTGGAAAGACACTGGCTCAGTTATTCTCAGCAAAATGAGAAAATGAAGTCAGTCTTTTCACAGATTTCTCTCTTACTGAAGTCCTCTGACCCATAATCATGTTTTGTTGTTCTATTTTCTGCATATAAGGTAATGAAATAAACAGTCATGCTGTACTATAAATATATGGACACAGCACTGAACTGTTTTGGCTTGGATCTTTTGGGGGCTACATAAATTGATGCCTCCACTTCAATCCCCATCTCCCGAGGGCATCCTTCATAGTATCTATTCATAGTACTCCTTAGACACTACTGTAGAAGGGTTTAGAAAATGCCTCATTTGGATGTCTTTCAGAAATGATATAGATAACATTTTTAGCAGAATTACTACTGTATGTAGATTACGTTATTATCAGAAAGATTTGCTAACTGTCTATTTGTCATCTGGAGCTGCTTTGATTTCAGTGATTTCAGTTTACATGAGCTGAAAGCTGTTTAAATTATTTTTAATATAATTTAGATTGATGTTCTTAAGCACTACTTTGCCCCAGAAGAAACAAATGGAGTTCTCAAGGCCATCAAAACAAGCAAATGAGAGTTGGCAGAACAAGACCAAAGTACCAAAGGTTACATAAAAATCAAGGATTGCCCATAAAACTAATCAAGGATTGTCCATTGATTATCAATGAACACAGCTGATGTTTTCTTACCATATGTCTGTGTGGCTGGCTCAGAGGTTGAAACCATCATTAGCATTTAAGCACTCTCACTCTGAATAATTAATAGTTTTCATTTTTTACCCCCTTTGATGATATGCGCAACATTAGAAAAAATGACAGTGCATATTAAGCATTGCCTCAGCAGTAACAGTCAGCGGATATTTTAGAATTCGGCGGTGTTAGCAGGGGAAACTGTGCTGGTCGTGTGCAAGGTTGAGAGGCAGAAGCTGCCAGATCACTCACCATCTGTTTAAAATACTGCCCCAAGACTCTAGAATCTTCTCCGGGCAATCTTTGGACACGTCACCGGTCCCACTGGAAATCTCACTGTCACTATCTGTAAAGAGAAAGAGAGCAGTGTCAGATGTCTACCTGAGATGTCTAAAGCAAGAATAACCCACAAACACAAAGCTTCAAGATGCTTGAAAGATAACATACACAAACAAATGAAACTGCCGCAGCTTCTTTTATTTAGAAACATGATGAAAATGTACAACATTGATTAAAGCCACTGAAAAAGAAAACTAATGAATGCTCAAGCCAGTTTTAGATTTCCCAAATGGCACTCAAAATTGCTTATCGTTAAAGGTACACTATGGAAGATTTTTACCTTAATATAAGCTTTACGAAGGCAATTTGATGATAAACAAACTTGTAATAGGCATATCGTTCACCTGGCATAGCTATACAGCATTGACGTAGTAAGTCGCTACCGAGAAAACCAGCCAGCCGAAAAACCAGTTAATCCTTCACCTCCACAAAGCGGTTTCATTGTGTTCAGGGGGGACAAGTTACGAGAAGTTTTCTATTTACAACAGCAGAGTAAAATTGAAATATATCGCGACACTAGAGGGAGCTCTACAGTAGCCAAAAATACCTAAACCTGCATAGTGTACCTTTAATGTGGGACAACCCAGCTGAACCACCTTGCTAGAGGCATAAGATGGGACAATACTGGAATGGAAAACCAAACCAAGTGATTCATCTTTCACATAATTTCTATATTATACTTAATGAAGGTTATGAAGAGGATTGTTATTTACGAGTCGTATTTCCTGGTCTGTAATCCCCATAAACACAGATGAGCGCTGCCATTCGGGTGATTTTCACCAGTCAAGGTGAAAAATGAAATGGAATAATGGGACGCTGCCATCTTCATTGGGTAAAAAGAATTCATGACTATGGACCGTGGACCGGTGCGACTGCTGGTCCACGGAGCGAAATTATGCCCGGTGCTTTGTCTGATAACTTGCTGCGCAATTGATAAAGGAACCGCAGACCGACAGAAAAAGAAAACAAACATTTCCGTAATCAGGAGGAAATAATACTTGCTAATTTGGTGTCATCAAACATAGAGGCATACAATTACAGTAAGTGGTAGTGGTATGAGCGCTCATTCAATGCATTCAGGTGCACGTCTCCACGAGAGAACGTTGGTACCAAAGCTCCACTTTAATCTGTTGGAAGGCTATGAGGTAACAACATTTAATAGAATGACATGTTCCATGGGGTTGGTAAAAGAGAAAAGTTGGATCTAACAGTTGTAAGTTGGTCACAATGTGGCATGCTACTGCAAGAAAAAGAAAAAATTGGTTTACATTTCATGCGGTCCTTTCAAAAGGGTAATGAAATTAGAATATGGAATTATGGAAAATCGCTTAAAAACTTTAGAGCTGAATATTGGGAATTGCTCAAGGGATATCACCGGGCACCTTCCCTATTTTTATTGAGTAACCCCTAGGCAACAAAAAACAGCAAAAAAAAAAAACCTTTAACCGACAAAACCTGGTTCACCAAGATTCTGCCTGACTAGTAATGTTTTCTGAATCCTTACATTCAGACATTCAAATGAAATGTTTGTGTTTGTGGGCCCTATGACCCTAAAGTCTGCCATGATTGGACCGCAGGTCAAAGAAGTCGAGAAAGGCTGCCCTACACATCACGGTCTCCCTCACCAACACCCCCTTTCTTCTTCTTCCCCCTCACTCCACAGTGATCCAACGCACTGGATTGACAAGAGAACACAGATGGTGTGGTGGAGCTGGCCATCTGGCAGAGAGAGGTCAGGTGTCAGGATGGGAGGGATCTCACATCTCATCCCAGTCAGCTGGCAGGCCTGCTATGCCAATGAGGGTTGGGTCCAAAACAACACATTCAAAATATCAAAATCAACTCTCAACTTTGTTGTGAAATTGGGAAAAACTCCATCTGTACTGAGATTGTTTATTAATCTAGGAGGCCTGCACTCCCATGGGACAACAGGACCCACAAGACCCAGTGGAACATAGTGCAGCGGGGGGGAACATTTGGGTTTTTTTTTAAGAAAGGGCAGGTTTATCTATCATCAAATATATAACATGAAATAAGTTACTACAAAATTACCTCATGTTCTAAAATCACAGACTGTTACTTTTGATTGCATGCCAGCAACATGTTTACAAACAGCAGTGCAAGTCTGGTAGGCCTGGCAGACGGAGCGGGACAAAATGTGGAAGATACAAGTGGGAGTGGGATGGGATTCTGACCCTGCATTCAACCCATCTTATTGGTATAATGAATTTCTGAAGAAAAGCTGGAAGCCACAGTGGAAAGAAACAGTCTGCAACCTCCAGCTTAAGTGGCAGATCTATGTAAAAACCAGGGTAAATCAAGCAAAAAAGGATATTTACAGTATCGTAGTTAAATCAATTCCAAATAGGCTACCATCCAGATAAAGTTCAGCTTTAGGACCCTTTCATAGGAAGGTGGAAAGGAAGGTGTGGACTTCCTACACATTAAAGGTGGGCTGGTTCTGACAAGATTTTTCTGGGTTTCCTTTTCATTTCACAAAACCCTGTATTTTTAACCGGGGCTGTAATTTTTCCTTTCCACACACAAGAAAACAAACAGACATAAAATCATGAAATAAATCAAACAAAAATGCAATGGATTATCTTCTCTTGTTATTGATGCCTTGCTGTTCCATAAGGCTTTAATCAAGCCAAATACAACATGTTCACAAATCCATATGGCTCTTCTCACTAGATATTTACATTAAAAACAACCTCCAGCAAATGCTTCCCACACAGCAACCACTTGAAAAGTCTGTATTGTGAGAAGGACAGAAAGATGAGCCTTGGGTCAAACATGAAGTAAAGAAGTGCATGAACAGCTAAGGGAGTTGAAGATAGACCTTGAAGCAGGCTTTCAACTTTACAGACTGCTTTTCTGAGTGTGGTGTGGGTGAATAACTTCTCTTAGAAAAACATCAGTGAGGAAGACTTCAATGCCATCCTCTGAATCTCTCTATACTGCAGTAAAGAGATTTTGAGTTAAGATTTTCATTGAAATAGAATTTGGGTGAAAATCAACACAAGGGAAAATGTTCCAGTTTTGTCAGTTTGGACACTGACATTCGTGCAATGCTGCCTGTAGAATTCCCAAATTACATGATGGCATCACTGTGGGTGGGAGTGGAAATGTTCTGAATACAATGTGCAAGGCCAAACAAAGAACAATCTTAGTAACAATACAGCTTCACTGCCTAGGCCCCAAAATATAATTGCCTAAATATAATTGTTCTCACATCTCCAGCAGTAAACGTCGCCATGACAACTATCTCAAACGACATTTAAGACTGTGAAGTTGCACATTTAGAATGTGGACAGGATTGTTTCGAATAACAAGTCAGTATTTGCTACACTGTACACTTGTATACAAGGTCATTAATAATTCACTGATCAAGAGAAAAAGTATTTCAAAATAAAAAAACGTCACACTCATAATGTGAAATAAAAAACAGGGACTGGGAAAACAGGGACGTGCTACGAGCAGGTCATTATACAGTAGTTCAAATGTTTGTTTTCTCCCCAAGTTCAAACGAATGAGTGAATAAAAGTGACACCCCTAGAGGCAACACATACTGTACTGTAATTCTTTTTCTCTCTCTCTCTCTCTCTCTCTCTCTCTCTCTCTCTCTCTCTCTCTCTCTCTCTCTCTGTCTCTCTGTCTCTCTGTCTCTCTCTCTCTCTCTCTCATCGAGATGACAACAAACCGGTGTTTTGTGGTATGATGTTCCTGCAGCATCAACACAAAATTATATATCCTGTATCAGAGGCAAAGGCATCTGTCTATCAAAAAGGTAAGCTGCTTCAGAAATATAAATACTGCAGTTCACATTTGGACAATGCCATACATATCCACTGTGATGGACATTCGGACAATGCCATACATATCCACTGTGATGGACGTTTGGACAATGCTATACATATCCACTGTGATGATGGCAGTTTGGCATTCCTCTGGCTGCATTTGCTGTTGATTTGCCCTCATGCAGACACAGCTCAGTCCGCATGTGGTGCTCTGTTGCTGTATAACCTTGTTCCTTTGTTGATACCAAACATTTAGCCTGTCATTTCAAGGGAACATTTCCCACATGCTCCATGGCACTACTGATGTAAGCACAGTGGCATTTCATAACAAGTATATTATTTAAGCCTGTGTACATTCATCATGACATCACTGAAAATGAGGACTACCCTTAATGAATTTGCTAGAATAAATAAAGGTTGAATGAATAAATGAATATACAGTTGCCATGTACGCATAATATTATTAGTTACATAATAATAATAATAATAATAATAATAATAATAATATTATTGTTATTACTAGTAACTCAACCAAAGTCTTGGTGACATCCTCCTTTTCCTGCCCCTGTGGGAGCTCCCTGTTGCCCTTCCACTGATGGCACCACCGAATACTCGAGAACGTAGATGACAAACCTTCCTCTGGCTCTTCCTCCTCTGTGGGGGACTGCAGGCGCCCTCGCCCCCCGTTGGTCCTCTCTGAGTGTCGCTGCAGGCTCACCACCTCCAGCATGGCATCGCCCAAACTGCTCCGCTCTCCACCCTGCTAACAAAACACCAAGTATTCATCTTCACACACACTTTCACATGTCCGTAAGGGGGACTTTACTGCCTGAAATATCCAATTTTGTTTACCACGCTTGGAGGTTAGTGCTGGCCTGGTGGGTTGTCTACTTCCACCCTTTCACACGGCACATGAATGGTTAGCCCGAGAATTCTCGTCGCAATTCAAAATTCCACTAGAGCTCCAAGCGGATTTGTACACGCAGCCTTACAACACTGTTTACAGCTCTTCGAGTCATGGTAAAATGTAATTTTTGGTACATAGCTCATTTAGATACACCAATGGTGTGGGTGCTTGCGTTTCTTTAGGAATCCGCAGTCTTGGTTTGTATAGAAATTAATATTAAGTGACACATACACACAAGAGGACGGAAACACGGGACTGGTGGTAATAGGGGGCGATCCGTAGTAACGTAGTAACGTAATATCACTACAGATTTGTATTTTCTAAAGCTCATTGGCAGACATAAGGGGAAATATTTTAAGTTACAGTAATTCAATTATATTCCAAGCAAGAGCTACAAACCTATTGTATGTGGACTTTACCAATTCTGTTAAAAGATTCTATTTCATATTTCACACTAAAAGAAAACCATATTCAGCTGAATGGTATCCCCCAATATGGCTGACCATAACTAAGAAAGAGACACGCGGCTTCCAGGGTTCCATTATGCTCAACGCTGTCAGTCATGAGACAACAAAGACTGGCCTTATGCAAAAATCGTCTGGGAGAGGCGCATACCTCTGGAGGGGCTCATTCATCATCTCATACACAGCACAAAAAAAACATTTGGATTAGCGTAATTTCCAATCCAATGCCCCCAATGTTTTTCCCCCCAAAAAATGTGTGATCTAGCTAATGGAGGGGTTCACACTTTTTACAATTTTACAGCTCTGTGGTGTGCACATACTAAAAACACGGACTTAATTAACCCAAAAACCCAACACCATTTTTTAGTTAATCCTATCACGTTCCCTTCAAGGAAGGGGCCACGTCACACATACACAAGGTTGTCAGAGCTTTCTCTTCATTTCAAGCTCACCATCAAAGTGGTGAATGCACTTTGCCCACACTGTTGTTCCTAGTGCATACTGTATATAGGTAGGTTTCAAGGGAAATCATACACTCGCCTATGCTACTTTAAAATACCTTGGAACTGTGTTCATTATTGCTGCCACAGTAAGAGTACAATAAAGCAAAGTTTATTTACTTATTTGACAACTTTAATAACAGTGAGGGATGGCATACATGTTTGCCATTTGATTTTGGGGTGCGTGGGAACATGCACACATTAATTCCGACAGAGGATAGATTCTTCAGTGACCATATTATACTTAGTGCATCAGTTTCCATCTCCTACGCCTCCAAAGATAGTCTAACCTTTGTCACCATCTTGGGGCCATGGCACCAAATATAATTACAAAGGGAAAAAAAAAACATTTATAACAATGCTAGGAGAAGAGCGAGGGAGATGGGAGGGACAGAGTGAGTGTGATAAGGACGGACAGAGAGAAGGAGGGAGAGAAGAGCGAGAGGATTCAAACAAGATTTAGACATTAATGAAGAAGGGAGGGAGCTGGCTTGAGATGGAGGGAGGAAGAGTGGGGCAAACTAACAGGGAGAGAGTGGGAGGGACCCTCGGAGACTATTACAGCAGCAGGCTTTTGCCTGCAGAGTGCAGTAAGGGGGTTCAATACAATCAGCCACTGATTTCTTGATGCCCGGGCCTTTGGAAGTCATACAAGTAGTTTTTTTGAATGACGGGCTGAATGGATTGGATGGCTGACAGAGTGTGCTGCTGCAGCTTTGAAGGACATAAAGCGCAAAAGCAAGAGGCTTCCCATCTCAATTTAATCACTAAAGTGAAAAAGCCAATTCTGTGTCCTCGACCACTCTAAAAGAGCAAATAATTATTCTCAAATCCCATACTCAATGAGGAACCATGTCAATAAAAAGATGAAGAAAGAAAATCAATAATAACAATAAAACAGTAAGGTTGGATTGGGCTGTGAATTTGCTAACACCATAATATTATCTTTTAATTAGCTTTAAACTACTGTGCCGGCACTCGTCTTTGCAGTGATGAGATAACTACAGAGGCACTAAGGCAGCCATTCAGACTGCAGCACTAATTACTTCAGTGTGATAATCAGAGCCTGTCTCTTATTAGTCCCTGCCAACACAAAGCCCACGTTTAACGCTCCACTGATTCTGGATAGGGTGTGGGTGTGGGCATGCGCACGCATAAGTGTGTGTCTGTGTGTCTGTGTGTGAGCAATGTACATTTCGAGAGAGGGAGGGCTATACATGCTCAACAACTCCAGTAGGGTCACACACAATTTAGGAATTTGCTTTTAGAACTACAAATTCCAGAAGTTTCATTTCTTTTTTTAGTCTTACAGTAAAAGGTTACATGTTCTAATCTACATGTTTGAGTTATTTTACCTTAAACATACAGTGGTACATGCTGCAAATCCAGATGACAACTGACCAGTTCGAGTTTGTGTTTGAAATCTCAAGGGACTCCTTAAGTTGCTAGACAATGTTGTCTTAGGACGTGCTGCTCTGTAGCGCTTAATGCCATACCTGTTTGAGCTTCAGATAGAAGGTCTCTGAGAAGGTCTTGCGGCTAAAATACCAAAACCTCTCGTTGGATGGATAGACACGCACCAGTGCCTCCATCATGAAGCGGACAGGCTCTACAACCTCAGTCACCACTAGATCCACAGCCACAGTCATGAAGACTTGCTTATCTGGAGAGGAGAGAGAAAGCTTAGGTTAGAATGCAAAGCATCGACACTGGCAGGTGTTGAGCATCTCACTGGTTTCTGCATCTAACTAGCACTGCATTACTACCGTATATGTCACAGTTTTGAACTCCTGAGAAGTGACGTACTGGTGTACCATACCACAATGAATGTACCGTATGGTGGTGCATATGACCAACACAAATGTTTGACACCTTTTAGCCTACCCGACTTCAGGAGGGCAGGCTAGCATGAACAGACATGCCCACTTTGGAAAGAAACACATATACTCCTTATCGGTCATGGTGAAATTTAAATATAGCATATCAAGACGAGTGAAACGGCAGCAGTAGTCATAATTGCACAAAGCACAAAAACTGGTCAAATTTAACTTACAGCATTTTTTGTAAAGCTTGAGTAAAATGATCAAAAGACCAGTTTAACGATCTGGTAGCAGAGTATAATTTTAAACAAAAAGAGTGAGAACAAACAAATATCAACATAAAACTGAAATATTTCAGGCTAGGTCCTGTTTCTGAAAAATGCAAGAGGACAGTTACTCCGTCGAAATTGCAAGGAGTTGTCGAGGAGACCAAAAACAACCAAACTAGAGCAATATCTCAGGAAGAAAGGATTGTTTTCATTCCCTCTCCCAGGCAAGAATTGTGCTGAATTACTCAGAGGATAAGGCGTGATGGAAAGGAGCAGGGAGAGGCATAATAACCAAACTGTGAAACAGAGGAACAGTAACCTATTTCACACAGAGGACTTTTATTATTTCAATTAACGGAGAACAAGGCAAAGCAAACACCAAGCTTCACAATAACAGAGCCCAAAATAGATTCCCATCAGGATGGTCAGGCATACATAATAAACGCTAGTTTTTTGGTGAGATGGGGTGAGTGCAAGCAGCATCTACTCAAGCCCTCAATGCCACAGTGTTCACTGGGAACTCTAGATGAATGGCAGGAAGCAAAGAAAGACCAAAAGCAATTTATTTAACTTGGGCTTTGGATTTCATTTTCTATGGATTCAGCTAAAGGTTACTAAGCAAAGCTTGGTGTGTACTGTACTGTGCCATGCAAGGTCTGGCCACCAATGACTGCGTTTACATGCATTTTACTTTGGTATCCCAGATATGAGGCTTATACCAATTTATCATATTCAGTATATGGTGTTTACATGAACACGATTAGTATCATAGATAAAGAAACTATTTCTACATCAATGATTAATATCCCTCTATATATGACAAGTAGTAATATCCCAGTAACTGATTCCAGTGTTCTATATATTATCTCTGGTTCAAATCTGAAATCTATCAAGCACGTAGAATCCTTGTCAGCAACGGTCAGAAACCGGGATAATGCTACACCGTTTCTTTTGGAGTACTCTAGGTAGCATAGCCGGATTTCTCAAAATCGGGATAAGGTCTTAAAAGCCTATTTTGGTCAAGTTCAATCAATGTTAACCAATGGGAGGTCATCCCCACATGATGTCATTAATCTGAACCTATCTACAATCACCATCTCATGAATTTTGTTGACTTGACTCTTGACTCGAAACACAAAAGGAAAATTCAGCCTTTTAAGGCGGCAAATATTTCCAATACCGATGAGTGTTGTGCCAGTTTCCGTCTTAGGGTTAGGCCGATGGACAATGTCATCATCCATCGTGATGGTTGACCAACATCACAATGGAAAGCAAAATAGGTTAAAACGTAAACATGTTTCCCTGGAATTGAAATTGAGCCTTGAACTGATGCAGGGTAGCTTACTTAACTACTGTAGCTTTACACTCCAATACCAGTTACCAGAGTTACCACTGTTCATTTAGCACCACAAATGACTGGGTCAAGCTGGTGACCTCTGTTCATTCAGCACCACAAACGACTGAGTCAAGCTTATGAACTCTGTTCATTCAGCATCACGACTGAGGAGTCGGACGTGTGTGTCTATGAGTGCTACATTCTCGGCCAGCAGCGAAGGAACAACAGCCGAACTTACCACACCCTGGCGCACTCAAGTGGACATTTATCTATTCCCCAGGCCTTGCGTCCATCAGTAATACTCTGGCGCCTGCGAGTCGCCTAGCTCTGGGGTGTGATCTTGGTGTACACCAATATATTATCACAGCCGCGCTGTGCTCACCAGAGCTGCTTATTGTCAGCTTGTTCATCAAAGTCAAAGTCAGCTTTATTGTCAATTTCTTCACATGTTCCAGACATACAAAGAGATCGAAATTACGTTTCTCACTATCCCACGGTGAAGACAAGACATATTTTGCCAATTTAGGTCCACAGACAACATAACATTCAAGTAAACAAAAAAGTAAGTAAATAAGTAAATAAGAGGGCACATATAATAATGAAAAAATAAGAGCAGCAAAATTTGGTTGAAATTGTGCATAGACAGTCAATAAAATACTAGTGCAAAGTCAGGCCAATAAAAGGCTTGGGTAGTTCTGTTTGACCTAAGTAAGAAAGAAAGTGGCATAGTGGTGCAAGTTATGTAAGAGCAGCAGAAGTGTTGTGTTTTCAGGACAACAACACCAAGTTGTAAAGTGTACAAGTGTGCAAGTGGAGTAGTGCAGGCGGCCATTTTGGGTCCAATGTCCAGGATGTTATGTAGCTGAGGGTGGAGGGGGGAGAGGAGGGAGAGAGTTCAGCATCCTTACAGCTTGGTGTATGAAGCTGTTGGTGAGTCTGGTAGTGCGGGAGCGCAGGCTTCTGTACCTCTTCCCAGAGGGCAGTAGATCAAACAGATTGTGAGCGGGGTGACTTGCATCACTCACAATTTTGGTCGCCTTGCGGGTGAGGTGGGTGGTGTAAATGTCCTTCAGGGAGGGGAGTGAAGCACCAATAATCCTTCCAGCTGTGTTCACTATGCGCTGCAGGGCTTTCCTGTTGTATTCAGTGCAGCTTCCGCCCCACACAGCGATACAGCTGGAGAGGATGCTCTCAATGTGCCTCGGTAGAATGTGGTCATGATGGCTGGTGGAGCACTTGCTCGCCTGAGTTTCCGCAGGAAGTACAGGCGGCGCTGAGCTCTCTTCGCCAGTGATGCAGTGTTGGTGGTCCAGGAGAGGTCTTCACTGATGTGCACCCCCAGGAATTTGGTGCTGCTCGCTCTCTCCACCACAGCACCGTCGATGGTCAGTGGCAGGTGTTGGGTGTGACCTCTCCGGAAGTCAACAACAATCTCTTTGGTCTTGCTGACGTTCAGCAGGAGGTTGTTGTCCCTGCACCACGTGGTCAGATGGTCGACCTCCAACCTGTATTGAGTCTCGTCGCCCTTAGTGATGAGACCCACCAGAGTTGTGTCGTCAGCAAATTTCACTATGTGATTGTTGCTGTAGGTTGCAGTGCAGTCATGCGTCAGCAGGGTGAAGAGCAGCGGACTGAGCACGCAGCCTTGGGGGGCCCCTGTGCTCAGTGTGATGCTGCTTGAGGTATTGTTGCCAACACGTACTACTTGGGGCCACTGACAGAGGAAGTCCAGTAGCCAGTTGCAGAGGTAGGTACTGAGTCCCAGTTTGTCAAGTTTGCAGATGAGTTGTTGTGGTATTATGGTGTTGAATGCAGAACTGAAGTCTATAAACAGCAGTCTCACATATGAGTCTCTTTTTTCCAGGTGGGTGAGGGCTGGGTGGAGGGCAGAGCAGATTGCATCCTCTGTAGACCGCTTGGCTCGGTATGCAAACTGGAAGGGGTCCAGGGTGGGGGGGAGAATGGCTTTGATATGTGACATGACAAGCCGCTCGAAGCACTTCATGATGATGGGTGTCAGTGCCACAGGGCGGTAGTCATTGAAGCAGGATGGAGCAGTTTTCTTCGGCACAGGTATGATGGTGGCAGCTTTGAAACATGATGGGACGATGGCTTGCTTCAGGGAAGTGTTAAAGATGTCTGTGAAGACATCCTTAAGCTCCCCTGCGCAGTCCTTCAGCGCACGACCTGGGATGTTGTCTGGACCTGTTGCCTTACGGGTGTTGATAGCAGCAAGTGTCCTCTTCACGCTGTCGGCAGAGAGGCACAGGGGCTGCTCATGTAGAGGGGGATGTGTCTTCTGTGGGCAGGTGCTGTTTTGTGCTTCAAAGCGAGCAAAGAAGCGGTTCAGGTTGTTGAGCAGAGGGATGTTGCTCTCATGACCACCAGCCATGGTGCACAGCACCCCGTGGTGTGTTCTTGGTGAATGCTGGTCCACTGCTGCAATGAGGGCTGTGGTATACGTGTCCCCATTGGTTAACGCCAAGAGAAGGTAAGGTTCTGACTTTAACCCTTCTAACATCATTGACTCCTTGGACCTGACCAATTGGGTGACTTCAGAATGTCTAAAAAAGGACTAGTTTATTGCGGAGCAGCCTGACATTGGCTAAAGTCTGTGAAAAAAATCCCTGAGACGAGTGATTGGAGAAGTTACACAGTCAATGTGTCACACAGTCAATGTGTCACAATATAGCAAGGCATGAAGCAGAAGAAGGATAATAACCAGTTGTAGACTTTATAAGGATGCAGCACCAATGTCCATGAATCATTTCCACAAATTCCTCTCTCATTAGCTCAGTGAGAGCATTGCAAACCTCGACTCTCAGTGCTTCCCTTAGCTCGCGTACTCACTGGCAACCTGCCATATGAGTTTAAAGGGGAACTATGCAGGTTTTCTTTTTACCTTAATTTACCTTAACAGCTTCAGAGTCATTGGAATGGTTATATGACTTTTTTCGGGTTGAATGGTGGACGTCTCGCTTCCCCCTAGCGCCTGTGAGCGGAAAAAAACACCCTTGCAACTTTGGACCGGCGGGCCGACGGCCTCAGTGTCAGGAAGTAACGAGTGTAATGAATTGCTTTACTGAATTTACACACATATACGCCAGGCACCGGCTAGAACAATGTAGCGATGGAGTTTCTCAATCATTCGTCAAAGCCAGTGAAAAGAAGCAAAAAAGCAGGTAATCCGTTGTCGTAGGAACAGGGAAGAGGAAAACATCAGACTGACCGATTGAGAAGTGTCGTAAATCATATACTCTGAGGCTATAGGGGGAGCTCTGCAGAGAAACCTGCGAGCAAACAGTGAGAAAACAGTGAAGAAATGGCCAAAACTGCATAGTTTCTCTTTAAATCATCCCGCCACTCTGCCCCTCAACCCCATATTCCCAGCTTTTCTCATGTGCTGGACACAATATCCACAGCTGATCAAACTTTCAAGTTTATGCCCAGACCTGGAACAACCCATCCCACTACAAGCTCTTCTTCTGACAACAGACTGAGGTAAAGCACCTGAGGTCTCATTCTTGTTTTCTTAGAAAAAGCCTTATTTACCCTCTCATGAGAAGTTCTGGCTGCCAGTCTTGTTAGTGATTTTAACAATTCAGAGTCTAAGGCCTGTCAGATACTTTTGAGGTAGTCTGAGAACCATATATTTAACCTATCTAAAATCATTGATGCAAAAGTGCCACTCATGGTTATATATTTTTTATTTAAGATGAATAAATGTGTTCAACTATTTTTTTCAGTTGAACAGAAATCTGATACTACTGATATTCACATAAACATGACCGCTAGGCAGTACCAACTCTGCTCCTTTAATGGAAGTCAGTCATACTACGCTGCATCAGCTTGTTTGACAGGTCTTAGACACAGTTGGTGCTTTGCCCAGCTAGTTAGGTAACGTGCCAAGCAACATATTTATGGGGTGCCTGCTTGGAGTATTTTTTTTCTAGGCTTCAGCCTTAGCATGCTTGGGCAGTTGACACACATATGTCACAAGTGTTGAATATATCTGCATATGTTTAATATGTGAATATCACTATCACACTGGGAGGTACCAACAGCTGTCAAAACAAAAGGAGCCTGTGGAGAGCTAGTGTTCGAACAGTCTAATACATGTGATGCTTCATGTTAACAAGGATGAAACAGTGTCAGGAATACTCAAATTGGCTCATCTAAACTGCATCTCAAACACACATGGGTGGACCAGATGGATCTTGTCACAAGACTCTTCATGAAGTGAAACAAGTAAAACAGTGGTCGGAGGAGTGGCGGCTCACCCTTCGGTGTGTCTTCATTCAGCACCTGGAAAGCAGGACTGGTGGGGTCCCAGGTGCCAGTGATCACGTAGGCTTTCCCATCTGCACTCTTCCCCATGGACTCCTGCGATCACATACATCATCATCATCATCACAATCATAATCATCATCATCAACAAATGCTCTCATCTTAGCATGATAAATGTCAACAGCATGATCAGCATAACACCAGCGATCTTTCACTGTCATTTCCCAAACAAACCCTTATAGCATAAACAGATAGACAACCCCACACTGAAGACAGCCACCACAGTAGGTGTCAAGCATGCTAAAACTGACAAGGCACCAGACACTCCCAGCTGACAGTCTGCTATTAAGGCTCTGCACAGGCAGCTCATTAGCTACTTCCGCCCAAACCCATAAATTCTTGGAAAACAATTAAGGCTTGTGTAAGTTGCTAATTGTCCCTCCTCTGAATTTCAAACACTCGGCTCTGGAGGCACACTAGAGTGGGGGGCTGAAGCAGGTAGAATGTGTCGCTAAGGTCCAGGTATCTCCATGGCTACGGCACAATTAAAAAAGAAAAAAAAAAAGTTTTGCTTGCGGTGTCAGTATAGTTGAGGGCTTTCTCTGAGTCAAACAGACGGGAAGACTGCCAGAAAGAAAAGAGAGGGGGCGGGAGAGACACTGAGTATCACAGCAACCGCTCAATGAGTCTCACCATATCCAGGAGATGCATATCATTGTTGCGAACCTTCTGGCCTGGGCTTAGCAGCATGCCAAAACACCTGCACACACACACACACACACACCACACACAGAAACAAACACATTCATGGCAATAGAAACAAGATTATCAGTTAAGAACAGCTGTATATTATATTCAAATAACTCCAGAAAAATGTCTTTGTAGTAACAGGTGTGATTCCAATTCACTGGTTGAACAACTACATTTCTCTCTCAATTTTTTGCACAGTACACATCTAATGCATATATTCAGCATTCTAACACAATTAATAAGAGTATCAATATATATATTTTGTTCTATCCATATCAGTGAATTAATATCTAGGTGATATCCTGAGCCATTTCCATTTCACGCTATGAAGAATATGCCACCATGTGGTCACTAATGGCAAAACAATTTACATTAGCAAATTTCTCCAATGGCTTTCGAACCCAATGGGGCCATGTCGACAAATTACAGACTATGTGAAATATTGGTGACTATGTAAACCCAATGGTATGCTAAAAATATTCACTAATAGCTGATTTCTCTGATTCAGAGAAACTACATACTCTGATTAAGGAGAGCAGGTTACACTGCAAAAATCACAACACACCATTGTTCAGATGAGCCAAATGGAAAAACACTTGCCTAAGCAGATCAGATGGAAACTGAGGAGCCAACCTGGTACCTACGGTCTGTTAATGGTCTAAATAGTCAATCAAGAGGATAATAAGGTAACTAGCAAAAAGACTTCACTAGTCAATGCTCAGATGTCCTAGCTATCTATAAAGTCTTACTAAACTCACCTCTCAATCACCAGCTCCTTGTTGTTCATCTGCTGAACATTGACCATCACCTTCTTCTGGACGCCCTGTCTCAGCTTGAAGTAGTACTTATCTCTGTCCTTTGGCACTGGACTGTACACAAAAGGGAAGGCAAGGATATTCATGTACAAACTGTAGGCAATTCCAAGTGCTTTGCTAATTAGCATGTAGAACACTAAAAGGTAGATTGCATTCGATTGTCAACAAAACAGAGCAGTTGGGTTTTAAGCGTAGTAAAAAAAAATGATGAAGGGGATCACACCTTATTACTGACGTCTTGTCAGAAGTGATATACAAGTGAAATAGCTACTTTTATTTACAAACTCCTCAAAATCCACTCAGACTACAAACAGGTAGGAGCTTTCCTTCACATAACCATTATTACAAGGTGTAAGGTGTGTGTACTAGAAGCCCAGAAAAAAAACATAAACATGGACTTTGAGCATGTGAACAATTTTGCGGATTAAATATCAGATGAAAAATGTAAAGTGAATTCCATATTCAAGGTTTCAACACCATGTGCAAAAGAGTGCCCTTCAGCATGTTTGGTTTGTTCCTTTAGACAAATTTGCATTCTAAATGTCATCCATGTTGTTCTATGCAGCGACACCATTCCTGCAGCTGTGGGTCAGTGAGCGGGTCGCGAGCTAACCTGAAATTGCCTTTGCCGTCATCCTCTCGCACCTCCATGGAGACGGTGAAGGTGTAAACATCGCCGTCCGGTGACATGGGCAATGCAGAGTCCCTGACATCTGGTGCCGGCTTTGAAGAACGCTTAAATGCTGTAGAGAAGCTGTATAATATACGGCTAACCTGCAAAATGGAGGGGTAGGAAGAACAGAGCATAGGGAGGGAAAGGAAAGATAGCGGAGAGGCATTTGAAAATTTGGAGTAAAAGAAGAGAACGTGAAAGATCCATAAGAATCAGAGAGACATAGAGCTGCAATGAATGGCAATCTAGCAGAATGGAAGAACGACAGAAACACACAATGCCAAATAGTACTACAGCTGTGAAAACGTCACGTGTGGAACTTCTTCCAAAAACATAAACAAAAGCTCTGCAAACTGTGAATGGCTCTCTTTCTCTGAGTGTTTGTGGGCATGCATGCAGGGAAGGGATGCCTTGTTCCCTTACAATGTCTTTTGCAGCGCACCACAACCTCTTAGCATTTACACAATGATAATTGTAGTTAATACAGGGACGCTGTCAACGGCTTTTAAACTTCCATAGAATACCATCATGCTGTTTATATATGGTGCATTTAACAGCCTGGGAATCTGGTTGGGCATGAGTAACAAAAACGTACGGCCTCTTTGATGTGACAGGAGAACACATGAATCTGGAAGTCCTCAGAGCTACGGTAGCTCTCGGTGAACGAGAAGCAGTCACCCTCCAAGGTACCGTCTTTCCCCCGAGCACAGAACAGCACCTTGTAGATGGGGAAGGAGGCGATTTCTGTGCCTGATGCCTGGTCCACGATCCTAAAGTATCACAGGAAGATCAAACTTCTTTGAGACACAATGACTTTTTTAGCTGATGGTCCAGACTGCCTATCATGTTTCTCAACAACAGATGGCAAAAATGTGTTATCATACCACATAAGTTCACTTATAAGCTGTTCCTTTATTGGGAGAAATTGAGGTTTCCACATTCACCGGTCAGAATTATTAGCAAATGTTCTAAATGTAATACCAGTAATGGCAGAATGTAGCCTACACATACATGTTTACACTGTGTGTAGTGTACTTGTCCAGCTGACCTTACACATCCTTCAGAAATGTTGGGCACATGGAGAACGACAGGGATAGGGATGGCACTCTCAGCGCGCAGAGTTGCCATGGCTTTCTGGGCTTCAGATTCACTGCGTGGTGCTTTCACCCAAGTGCAACCCAGGTAGGACAACTTGCTGAACTGGACACTGTCCTCCTCAGGAGCAGAGCTGTCTGTTGAACCTACACTGCCATCTAGTGGCCAATGATGGAACAGAATGTTAGCATAAAAGAGGGCATGATAAACAAACACAAGCAATAAAGGGAGTTTTTTACACAAATGTAAAGGTCATCTTAAAATATTAAAGCCCTGGTATGTATCTAACCCATAACTACTGTTACATTATTGGCTTTCTTGTCTTTCAAAATGTTGAACTGTAATTAATTTGCAGTTATTAGTCATTTCCTGTCCCACTTTTACACAAATATAAACTTGTATATCTTATCATTCAACATCTCATTACATGTTTTCTGTTTCATGATGTGAAAAACTGAAATAGAAATGAAAGCTTGCATGACCCAACATAGGAAGGTCACGCGGAAAGAGGAAGCGTAATCTTTTAGTGACCGTTTTAACAACAGGAAGAAAAGCACCTTTTGATGCTCGAATGAAAGGTGCGACCACAGAGCAAACTCTTGTCGGTTAAAGTTTCACTTCTGTGCCTTATGGTTGAAATGGACAATCGACAAGAAATGGTTTTGACTTTCGGTCCATTTTAAGAGAGCAATATCTCGGCACCGCTTATACTGTATGTATCAAGACCATATTTGGTCACACAGAGACACAGGCAAATGGCCAACTGCCAAATGTTATGCAAATTGAAAGAGCTTTAGAAAAAAATATGTAGAGCTATCCATATTCAGAATGACCTATATCCACAAAAAACCACTAGCATAACAGAACAAGCTTCATCACATTGTTAGGGTGAAACCCTACCGTTGGTGATTATATGGCTTAACCAGATAATCACTCGTTATTAATCAATCTAAACTTTGGGAAACAACTAAATTAAATATGATCAGCTCTTATGTCAAGGTTAACATTACTTTTCAAATATTTCTCTCATACTTCTGTTTTTCACATGAAATTTCTTGGCAAACATCATATGTATTTCCATTACGAAATGTGTTGTTAAATTTGACAGAACTACTTTACAGCCAGTGTAATGGCAAATATCACAAACTGGCAGAAGAAAAAGAAGATAGTGCTAAAACTAGTGCAAACTGACCAAGTAAAGGGTACATGTGCAAAGGAGCAAAGGAGCAAAGCACACCTTTACTCTACTATCAAATTATTAAATTCTTAATACCAGTAGGGCAGGGGTCCAGGGTCAGACTGGGTGGCCGTTTCTGTGAGTCAGAGGCCACTGGAGTTGCAGGGTCTCCCGTGGCATCATCCTCCTGTGCGCCCTCTCTCCGTTCATCTCGTGAGACGTCATCCTCCAATACCTCCTCCATCGCTTTCTGCAGCTGCTCACTACCATTCCACGACATCTGATAGGAGCAAACAGAGGTCTCAGGCGTGCATGTGCCTGTGTGCCAGTCTGTGTGCCTGTTTGTGTGTGTGTGTGTGTGTGTGTGTGTGTGTGTGTGTGTGTGTGTTCTGACAGCAAAATCCAAACCAAAAGCTGTGCCCGTATTCACAAAGATTCTTAAAGAAGAATTCTGGTGATTTTTCACATAGATCTCTGCTTCGAGGTCACCGAGTGCCGAAAACAATCGGTTCTACCTAGTAGGGCTGGGCGATATGGCTGAAAACTGTATCATGATTATAACGTTAAGTATTTCATATCGGTCGATATCGATAATTATTGATTTTTTTTAAATCTATTTCAGATAAGGACCAGAAGGGGGAAAAAAAGTTCATTTTAAACACTTTTAAACACTTTTAAACACTTTTATTTTAAACTTAACCTTCCTCTGATTTGAATCACCTCAGTTATCAATCAAAGCAAACAGGGAAAAGAAATAGCAACACAATCATGAAAAACACTCAAATAAATAATTGTGCACATAAGTCTGCAGCACTGGTTGAAGCCTGGAAATATTGTAAACAAAGTAATTTGCTAGTTTATCATAGTAAGTCTACTGGTTAGACTGTTCAGTTTCCCCATGTGTGTTTAAGTTTCAAATGAATACTTTTTCTCCTTGGGACAGGCCCGTTTGAGTCTTGGAAAATACTTTTCCATTTGCATCGGGATTGAGTTGATTAGAATTTAGCAGTCAATTTGAATGCAACAGTTTTGAACAAATTCGTGCAGCGTGCTAATGATGCTAACCGGATTTAATAGCAATTCAGTCGTCTTGCACGATTGTGAATGTTTGGATTACATGCGCATGCTGAGGAGGGATGCACCTACTGTAGTAGCTAGGATGCAATTCATGAAAATTGGGCACTTCTGGACAAGTTTTTAATTTTTGGTTTTCAAAAATCCATGGATACAAGTTGGGGCGGCCCCCCTAGTGGCAGTTATCCATAAAATCCAAAATGGCCCCCGCCGAAAAGAGAAAAGGTTATATCTCAGCTTCCTTTAGTCTTAAATTGTTGTATAATGTATTTTCTCTACATTGTTTGATACAAGGAATCCAATTTTGATATGTTGAGCTGTTTCAGTACATCAGTGAGGAACTTCAGAAGACCACAGCTGGCTCAAAGTACCACCTCCTCACAACAAGGAATCCAATTTTGATATGTTGAGGGGCAAGGACTCATTGAGAGTCTGTGGGGCAGGTAGGCCTACTTCTATCGTCTACTCTGGTAGAGTTGCACATACTAGCTACAATGCAAGATATATTTAGCCTATTTATTTATGGACAACGTAACGTATTTCGTTCCGCCTAGCTCCACTCACATCCATCTGGGATCGGTTCCGTTGAGAGTGATTTCAGCACAAGATTGTATGATAGAGCCAATCAGGACGCAGGGTGGGAGTTTCATAGATGTGACGTAGCGTAGAAGCGACTGTGAGACTGTTCTCAGCCTCACGGGTTGGCTTTGATGTGAGTGGTTGAAGTAGCACGTCAATAGATGACGGACAAGTGGCTTATCCAATCTTATGCAAGGATCTTTTAATAAGGCCCAGCCTTCTGAAGCACCACTCCAATGGATCGATCGCAGATGGATGAGTGGAGCTAGGCGGAACGAAATTCATCTGGCGAGAGTCAGGTTATCAAGTAGTCCCTAATATAGGAGAATCTCCTGAAAATAATGCTACCATGTCCAAAAGTGTGCATCCACTTGTAGACCATCCCATATAGAGACTGTAGGTTACTGAAGGTAGCTGAAGATCTTAAGGTTTGAAGGTCTGAAGATCTTAAAGGCTTAAGGTAACCTAGTGAAAAAGCTGTGAAGCTGTTTTTGAAATCAATAACAACAAATTTTGTCTTTCATACATCATATCATACTATTTAATACTTTTAATGATCTCGACCATATAATTACACTTTCATGTGTCTGAATGTGCGGAAAGTAAAAATTGAGTATCCACCGCAAATCAAGGTATCTTCCTCTCGGGTATTTTAGCTCTTGAAAATAATGCAATTTGTCAATAAACTGCCTTAAGGACACTGGTATTGTTCGCAAGGAATTGTGGAATTTATGGATGCTATGCACAAGTGGACAAGCTTTTTAATCGTGTTATAGATTACATCTACCAATTTCTCATCTAAGTACATCAATTCCCCTTACACAGAAGCACACAAATGTACTTCAAACAAACAAGCGGCTCTCTCTCACACAAATGCATCGCATAGCCTACTCAAAACTGTATCGCAGGTGCAACTGCAATAAATAATTAATCACCGATAAAAGACCGATTTTTCTGTAGCATGTGCGACATACTGTATATCCCACTGTACAGCCCTCTGAAACTAGTTCTTTGCAGAGGTCTGATAAAATGTCCCTGGAGTTTATACACACAGTAACCCTGATTGCGAGCCATGCAGACTAAACAAATCTTAGTATTTGTTTATTAAAACACAAAGGTGACTTTTATGTTTTAATGAATAAATAAGCGTACATTACCCTTACTACTCAGTTGAATTTGCCCCCAGAGAGAATTAAGTCACAAGTTACAATGAACACAGAGGTTCTTGCTATTTGAAAGAGAAAAGGAGTACAGTTCGAGCATGAGAAACACAAAACATGCCAAGATGGCACCAAGGGTGTGTGAGTGTGAGTGTGTTTCGGTCACCTTGAGTCTTGGCTTGCCCTCCGAGCTTGACGGTGATCCCCCAGCTGATGGTGGCACCAGCACAAACTCCTCACTGGTAACAGTGGACACAGATTCAGTGGAGCCGCTCACTCTGCCCAGAGACGAGCTGTCATCCATGGTGGCCCTCCCCTGGCCCACGCACACACCTCTTCGCTGGGCCTCCAGTGGAAGAGGCAACCCTGGAGAGGTGAAGAGAAATGACATTGATGACAACAGAAAATAGAGATTTGCTACAGTATGTAAGTCACCACTGCTCAGGTACTGATCGCTTGCAGACATTCAAGTCAAGTCAAGTCAAGTCAAGTCTTTGTTCAACTGAATTTTGAGACATCCAGTTGTTAATCTTGTCAATACATTGACAAAGAGATTCAAGGGGACCATAGTCATTAGGCGAAAGAGCTAAGTACCGGTAAAGTTGGGTGTTTAACAAACAACCTTAAATTCACTTTGACCAGACCACTAGCCACTTGGGCACTTCAAGGGTGGGTGGGTGTTGCACCATCCTAAATGATGATGCCAGCTTCAAATGCTGAGCCAACCATTCAGACTGTTCCACAAAGTTGGATGGGAATCGTAAAAGCAAAAGCACAGCACTTTGTGGGACCTTTCACACCCATTCAGCTGTCACAGAAAAGAGAAATATGAAGAATCACACTTAACTTCAATATCTAGGACAAAGGAAATCCTGCTGCCTGAATCATGAAAAACAACTTAAGAAACAGTGGTAAAACTAACTGGGGAAATAGACATAAAATCAAATATTTTTGGCTGAAATCATAACAGTCTAGAGTGAATTTTGAACTGAATTCTGTTGATTTCTGAAGCTTTGAAGCTGCTGTAAGCAAAGTCCACTAAAATATACCAACTACAGTGTAGCCTGCATTGATGAATGACTTCAAACTATACAAAGTCAACACTGACAATAATTACTGTGCTCAAATTAGGCAGGGGTCTTGCAAGACCCTCTAGAAAAATCAACATTAAGTAATTTCATGTCAAAATAATGCATTTAATGATCATATTTATTATGTTTAAACACATTTGTCAGTACTTAACATCCCTCATTTATATAAAATTTAAGTAAAGGTCAAAATTGTTATCTATACAGTGATACTGTCATTCAGTGTAATGGATGACACTGTGGTGTAACAAAGAAACTGCATTACACCGAATGACAAAAACATTACACTGAATGATGAAATGTCTACTTTAAAACATATATTGCAGGCTATACTGGCCACATATAGCCTAAAAAACAATGACCTTGACCTACAAAGTATCATAATTCACAAAATATTCTTATTTTTCTAAAAAATAAAATATATAAATAAAAGTGTATTTTGGCATTTCACTGAATGACATGTAGATTTGTAGGCTAATTCAAGTTACCACAACATGAAAAGGTGAACATATCAAATATTGAAGACAGATAAAGTCATCTTTCTGCATCACCACAGTGGCCTCCATAGGTCATTTTGATGAGATCATAGACTGACACATGAGTATCAGTGTTTGATACGATTTCAAAATAGCTTTTTTTATCTCATTGTACTAACAGTAGGAAAATATCTTTTTAATATAGCCTAATGTCAATACTCATTGGGCCTACAACATGCCAAAAAAACTAATAGGCTACTTTTATTTGGTATTTTATACATTTATTTAAAGATGTAATAGTAAAATTGAAATGTGGACCATTACATTAAATGACAATTTTGCAGTTTATGAAATTGTTTGTACCGTAATATATTTTCCATTTTATTTTCCTCAAACTAATTGGAAATAATAATAAATTATCAAGTAGGTTTATGTAACTTTATATGTTATTTATATAAATGTCTTTTCCATTAATTTAATTGAACCGGACTCAGGCTAGTACATGTGTGTTCCGTTCTGAAATTAGCCAGAGGCAGGGACTAGGAGGGAAGTGCTTTGTTGACACAAATCTGAGGTTGCCATTTGCCACCTCAACACAATAACAGCACGACAGCAAAACCCAACAGCACTCTCAAACAGTAAGCTTCTTCAGATGCCCTTCAGTAACTGGTGAAAGGAGCTGCTCTCTCTCTCTCTCTCACACACACACACAGACACACACACACACACACATACACAAAGCACAGAGTCTACAGCCTCCATCCCCTCCTGTACCCGGCTGCAATCATGTGGTCAAATCACACTTATTCAATTACCCCCCACACACTAACCATTTCTCACTGGCCAAGATATTGATGAATGTGTCTATACTCTCCTCATTTAAGGGTTTACTCCCTAACACATGTAATTGTTTTTAACAAACACTAATTGTTAAATCATTGATGCACCAATGGAATGTGTACACACACACACACACACACACACACACACACACACACACACACACACACACACACACACAAACAGGCAAACACTTGGCTTAGGACAGATCATGTGCTAGTAACATCATACATACAAGAACAAAGATGGGATTTGTAAGTAACCTTATCAAATTACTTTTAATTCAATTTACAAACACAGAAAAAAAGAGAGCCATACATGTTTTTTAATTTCCTCAATTCTACAGAAAACAACTGAAAATTCAGAATGGATGGGAATGCATTTAAGCCTAGTCAATACAAAAACACTAATCAGTTAAATCTGAAGTAGGCCTAATGTTGAGAGTGCCATGTGAAAAAGGTAGCCTAATGCTCTCTCCTCAAGTTTCATTTGCACTATATACTTGATAAAGGTGAGATTTTCCTGTTTACACCCAAGCTATCAGAAAAGCAGGTCCCCTCTATTGACTGGGTCAGCAAAAAAGGAGAAAACACTAATAAATATGCAAAATTCTACAATGGTAAACAAAGGTAAATGAAACCAAAACACACTGCTCGGCACAGTAACCACGCTCCACTTAGGAGACACTGTTGCCATTAACTTTAGTAAGGGTGTGCTGCAAACCATACTGCCTACACAGAGTCTATTTGTGAAGAGAAAGGCATCCAAACGTTTGACTCCATCAACCCATAGCAAAAGCAAAAGAATTAAAAACACAAATTTAACATTTTCATTACCTGAGGTAGGCTATACTGTGAATTAAAATGGACTTAAACAATGGGCTGCTTTTAATAATCCTGTCCAAGTGGACGTGTTGAAGTGTACGTATGTGGCCTACTGCATCAAGTTTTTGACATCACTTCTGTCTTTACAGATTTCACTTCACTTCTCTTTGCATTCAGCTCACAAGCCAGACCACTCTAGGCCTCCATCCAACCTTTATAAAAGCTAAGGCTGGGATGGGCCCGCCTCTGTTAGTCTGGCATCCTTCGCTGCCCAGACAGCTATGACATAGCCTAATTATGGGAGCATTAGGGTTCATTACATCACCCACACACTGAGCTCTACCCTGCTGCTAGAGTACCCATAACTCTCCTGCCAATAGAGCAAAGAGAATGTATTGCACTGTGATCAACTTCAGCAAAAGTATCTCCATTATTACTGCTACAGTTGTTCTGGCTTCTAGGAAAACCAAGACAAAGATGGAGACTCCCGAAGAGTCAGACATTTGGTTTCATAGCTCAAGAAGACAGAGGTCTGCAAACTCTGAGACTGATGCTCTGCCTCGAGGAGGCTGATGAAAGTGGCAGCCACCACAAAACCATGTATGTATTCCATACACCACAAAAAGTTAAAGGTAAAGTAAGGGATTTTAAGCTATTTCAAGACCATAATTATTTTTTTTGTTCACATTCAGGAATCATCTCCTCACAACCGCTACCTGCCCTTTCTGTGAGTACAGTGTAAAACAAAAAACACAGTTTCTGTAGGCAGCCCAGGCTCCAAAAACTGGAAACAAACAAAGTGGGGGGATCCTGTCCCCCAAAAACGAAACCCTGCATGGAATTTCTGTGGGAATACTGAGGGTAGGGATGAGCTACCTCTCTGGCATGTTTCGTTTGGTCCTTGGTTAAAATATAATGTAGGCTATGTGTTTTGCACAAAAGCCTCTGCTAATAAATTGAAATATAAACATAAACACAAACAAACGCTTCTTGCGCAATCCCTGCTGCACCTTTAATTAAATATAATGTCAACATACTAGTCTCAACAGGACGTGTAATAATGTAGGCTTAGACTGCGATACTTGTCTGAATAACTAGACACAGATATTATTCTTCTGCACTGCACTGTTAGTAAAGCACGTGATAAAAGGGCGTCCAAAATGTTAAAGAGACTAGTCTGACAAGATATGTCTAATGGACGTTCATCACATACCGTCACTGTGGCTTTGACAGTTAATTTGGCTGGCTGGTTAGACAACAGTGTAAATACTAAACCGATATGCACTCAACACAAAGAATATGAAGGTGTGTCAACACTCAAAACTTTATAACACACTGTGGTCATACGGTCCCAGATAGAATCACAACATTCAACGTTAGCAGGTTAGCTCGCTATCTGGGTACCTAAGGGCAAAGAAGCGATTTTACAGGGGTGTCATGGATCTGAAAAGGTTTAACTCCGTAACACCTGGCATTTAAAGATTCATGTTATCGCTAAAACAACGCGTCATCGTTGACTCTTTGGCTACCTGGTCATCTAACAACAAACTGTTTAGCTAACGTTAAGCTAACCATTTCTCTTCGCAGGTTGTAGCCAATATCACACCAATAACTTAGCTGACAAGCCCACTTTACATCTTCCCTTTGTAAATAATGTGACGGGTAAAGGGATATGTTTATCTATAGGAAAATCCCACTGCAATAAGGATTAACATTTGTCATACTCCACCTGGACGGAGAGCTGGTTAGCTAACTAGCTAGCTTACTCAACAGCTTGTAGGACAGCAATCTCACCACCAAGCACTTAATATAACAACAAAAACTTTCGTTGGCTCCTGACACCTTGGACAGTGACAGGACAGCACGTAAATTTAACCGTACAACGTTAAGTAAGAACTGTCAAGTAAACTGCTGTCAGTCAGGCGTCCGTTTCTGACAGGAAGTAACATTAATATGTGTTAGCTTGCAACGTTCACGCTACTTAGCTACATTAGCAGAGCTAGCTGACTACAGCCAAAATTATTGGCGAAGTCGCTAAGCACGTTAGCCATAGAGCCAGTTAGCTAACGTTAACGTTACTGCAACTCAAAATGAAAAAAAAATATTTTTTCCTTATAACAAAACCGTAAGGTAACACTGGTGATAAACACATGTAATGCAAAATAAGACAAGAGCAAGTGATTTCCTCTACAGAAATTGTCGGCAATTAGTTTAGTTTTATGCACTGACAGATAAAAAAAACAACTTACTTGCTCGGAGTTTGGGCGCAGAGTTGACTAGCTGTCAGCTGAGAACTGTTGGCAGGCGCGCCACCGACACATCCTCCATCCGCAACCTCAGCGTGCCCTGCGTTACAGCAGGTAGTGACGTCACCCTCTGTCGCCTTCACTTCATTCTGACTGCTTTGCAAAGATAATTGGATGAACTGATTTTGAGGGTAGAATTATATGATAACTTGCAGGACCCAGCATGAGTGTACATATGTGAGTATAAGTATGTTTGTGCCGGTTAGACACTGATACTTTTGATGTAGGCCTAACCTATAGACTTATAGTGAGTAGCCTAGGATGACAGGGCTTTTCATGAAAGTATCCTAGGCCTACACTGTTAAACAAGACAATTATCTTGTGTTATAACAGTCTAAGAACTACTGGACCACTTTTAGTTATATTCTGGTGTCATTCTTGTCAGGCGCGCCTGCAGGTGTAGGCTACGTCCGTACGCACTGTGCGTACCATCAGGCTATTCAACAGCGAGAGAAAATTTCCCTTGTGTGTGTGTGTATTCACACCAAATTGGCCTACCATACCTTCCCATCTATGTACAGTATCCCATTAGCTGCATGCCATCAGGCTATATGGATATCACAAGTTTTAAACAACGAAAACAGAAAGGATGGAGGCAGCAACGCTAGGAGTTATTCCAGATGGACAAGAACAAGGTAGGCAATTGGTGTGCTTGTCAGAACGTTAGACTGCACTAAAGCCAGACATCACGTTACGCTAGAACAAAACTAAAGGTAACTTTAGCTTGTATAGGGCTGTATCAAGTTGTCCAAATGAATAGGTCATTGTAGACGTTGTCGTTGTATTATTGCATGTGGATGTTGTTATGCTATGTAGGCTATTTTTTTGCTGACTGACCAATGCACGGACCTAAAACGGACAAATATTGTTCACGGGTGAATTATTTTTTTTTTGTGCGGGGGGGGGGGTGATGGGTGTGCGCACCATAGCATTAATTCCTGCAGGCGCCCCTGATTCTTGTTCATTCTTGGCAGTGAATTAAGTGTTTCTCAGAAGGTGACATTTTGATTAATGAGATTGCAACAGAAAATGTAATAAGTTTGTTTTATTTTTTTGCCTTGCTGTTTCAATCAATCCATCTTTTAAAATCACTCACAGTTTAAACTAGAAAGACATTACAGGAAAATATTCCTCTATAGCTGGCAAGCAATATTGTTTAATATGTGTATTACTTCAGGATGTCATAAAATCATTAGCAAAGATGTGTTATCAACAAAAAAAATCAATAAATGTATTTCAAGTGCATCACAAGTTTAAATAAGTACCAAGATGTGGTGTTCAGACATTACATTTTAACATATTAAACAACAAAGAGATATGTTCACACTGCTGTCAATCCTTTCTCAGTTCCTCTGAGGTCCACTGCAAAATATATTATGGCTGGATCAAAGGTCAGCCAAGTAAATTGACAAAGACATAGAAATCATTCAATGCATTTCATAGTAAATACACATCCACAGTTTTGCAATAACCTTGGCAAATATAAACACAGATAATATATATCATTCCTTTATCAGCATTAACTCTTCCTACTTGAAAAGTATCAAATCCAGCTGGAGGTGCAGGGACAGACTGGCCACTCCTGGGGAGTGAAGTGGCTCCCCAAAAGTGGATGCTGCTGATATGACTCTCCACTTCAAAAACACATAGGCCAATTAGACCTAGACAACTCATTCAGTACAATACAGTACAATTCTGTACGTCTCTCTACAGCTTTTTGCTTGTGTAATATGTGCATTACTAACTTACATGGAGAAAATAAACTGCCTGACTGACGGCGGCATTGTTTGGCTTCTCTTTCTTTTCTTGTTTTGAGTAAAACATCAAACTTGCATAGAGAAAGCTCTGAAAATATTTTTAGTTACACTCTAGTCTTTGACGACTAAAACAAATGTTGATTGTTCTCATTCTTCTCATTCTTCAGTGTGTAAAAAATACTTTTTTTTTTCATTTACGTTGTTTTACTGATTACACGCGACATTGATTTATTTAGTGGCTGTTTGAAATGGAGGGGAAAAAACAAACTAGTGGGTACAGGTGAAACCGTTACAGAGATAGCCCTCAAAACCGAGTAGGAGGCCCACACCTGCCCACAGAGGAAATGCCTGCTGATTTACAACCCTAAGACACTCCGTAGGGCCAATGGCCCTGCAGCTGAAGTGGATGTAACCTGTACTGTATGTAGGCTGGCTTTATCTGCAGGATCCCAAATGTTTATCATCAACAAGGACTATGAAATGAAACATAGAGAACAGATTATCTGAGTTTATGTATTATAAGTAGTAGCATTTGGATCCAGTGAAAAAGAGTGTGGGTATCACAGTGGCTACAGGCTTCTCATATATATCCCCCTTCATCTATTTCAGTCCCTGTCCTCTGTTTTCCCTGAGATGTCAGGTTAGGTCTGCAGAGGGGTGAACATGGGCCAATCACAGCAGGGCATGGTGGACCACTCCAGGACTGGACCGTGGAATCAGACGTCGGTGCTGATTGGCCGCCTGTTAGTATAGAAGTCCGATGCGTTGCGAGAGCTCAGCGGGGCACCATGCATCTTGGGAAGCGGCAGCGACAGCGAGGGATTTTCAAAGTGGGTGGGCATGTAGGTGATGCGCTCGCCGCCGTTGTGCGTCTCCTCTGTGGAGCGGACATAGAAAGGTGAGCGGTAGGGGGAGCAGGAGGGGCAGTAGCTGCGTGAGGGTGCCGGCTCTGGGGACAGAGACAGAGGGGAGGTGGCACTTCCATCCAGCCCGGGAGCACTGCACTCATTGCAAGCATGTTGTGATGGGGTGACTGAGGCAGCATCACCTTCGGACTCATTCTTTTTACAGCAGTAATACTAACAGAGGGAGAAAGAGGACAAGTGGGTGTAGGGGACAGAGGACAGAAAGCAGAAAATCAAACGAGACAAGATTAGTACTCAGGTGAGGTTCAGGTGGGAGTTAGTCAGAGAGAGCAGGCGAGAAATGAGATGAAGATGAAAAGGACAATGGTTTTGGGGACGGAAGGACATGACACCTGAGAAGGGGAAGAGGTTAGTGGAATGTATTTAACATAACAAAATACATTCATTCACTACTGTATATTAAATGTCACATACAGTAAATCATTTCTTACAGCGATATAGCCAATGAAGCCTACATAGCGGTTGTCTCAGAAATATTTACCAATAGCTCTTTTACATGTTTGCTTTTTATTCTCAAGCAGTGCAACAACAGTGACACATCAGATTCCTACAATGTCCGTCAGCAATCAACAGGCAGGCAAGCATCCCTCACCTGGAGACGACAGTAGCAGAGCACGACAATGATACACAAGAGTATCACCGTTGCGAGAATTCCTCCAGTTATGACAACAGTTCCAGCTGTCATCCGACCAGATCTCCATCAAACTCTGAAGATAAATGAAATCAAATTGTAATATTCATATTGCAATATCAATGGCCTCCTTTAAAAGAAAACCAATAGTATTGTCCACACTACATGGATATTTCACTGTGTTGCAATAACAAATGAAACAGGAGCAAAACATTTTTTACAGATTACAAAATCACATAGTCCTCTGAAAAAGGATGAGGAAAAGCCTCAGAAAGGTAATAATTATTCTGACACAAATTTCCGCCATTAGAAAAGAGACAATGCTTCTCTCATGAAACATATTTAGCCAAACAGATTAGGAGCCTTGGGGCACAGATTCAAAAATAGCATAAAATCGAATTGTTTCATGTTTTGCATGGAGCTGATTCAAGCTATCCAGTAGAGAGACATGTAGCATCCACAAGATGGGGCTATAGATCAAAAAATGCATAATTACTGTATGAAGACAAACATGTAGAATATTTTGCCAGAAATATGTGGCAGAGAATAACATGAGATTATCGCTTAATGATTCAGTCAGTGCTTTTTGTTGTTTTGTCCTAAAATAACTAAATATTCATCACTGTGTCCTCTGCATAATGAAACATATTAGCACATATGCACAACCCCTCCCTCCATGCCACAGCCGAACTGTGACCACACTTATACCTTTCTTAATATAGTTATTTATATATATAGATATATAGACTTTATTCTTGCACTGTTGCACTGTTTGACTTACTCATTTGCACCATCACCATGACACTCATTCACAAAGAGCACCTTACCTTACCTTATGCACAGAGGACCACAGGCTCAGTCCCTGCTTTAGTCATTGCAAGCGCACCTGATTGATTAATCACCCACTATGTGGATACTGTTTTTTAGAATTGATTTAGATTAAGTTTTATTTAGTATAATTTGTATTTTAGTATATTTAGTATATTCTTTATCTTCTACAGTCTTGCTTAGTTGTGTTTTTTTATATTATATACTTTTAATTACTTTTTCTGCTGTTAGTGAATGTGTGTGTGTATGTTGTCTGTATGCTACTGTGACCTTGAATTTCCCCTAGGGATCAATAAAGTATCTATCTATCTATCTATCTAACTTGTTTTATGCATTTGTTCACAATTCATAGGCCCAAGAACAAGCAAAAATGCATGAAACAGTCTGGACGAAATGTGTAAGTGTATGATGTTGGGGAACACTGGTTGCTTATTATGCATTCTGAGTTACAGCATATGTCCAGAAACATCAGTGTAGTAGACAATGAATGCCTGTATAGACAGTGTTCTTGGTATTAAAAGAGTGTGCTCCCTCATGTCACTCTAACACTTAATCTCAGTGCAAAATGGCTCAGCAAGGAGAAGGAACTATAATAAATCTACATAAAAAAACACATTTTGTAAAAAAAAACTTTTGTCAAGCATATACACACACGCACATGCACGCACACACACAGTTCATCCACCTGCAATAGCGTAATTGCTAATCACATTTATTTTGCTGGTCTTTCTTGAGGGCTTGCTCAACATGTCTGTCTGTATGAGTAATGTGTGTGTGTGTGTGTAAATTCCAAAAACAAATTGACATAACTTATAAACAAAAGAGATTCACAAACAAGCCGATACTGAATGGCACCAGCCACAGCAAAGAATGCAGTTAAAAACGGATCCATTCTTCTGTATTTTGTAGGTCATACGAGTAAAACACATCTGCTATGATATGAGTGCATATGGATACACAGTATATTACTGCATCATGGGAAAACATGCCAGCTGTAGATAATATGGACATATTGATGCACTGCACTGTGATTGCTGATGTCTCTATGCTATTGTTGTGGCTTGGCACATTCCCATAATGCGTTCTGGAAGAGCTGATGGCCCTTCTGAGACCTAACTCACTCACACTATCTGAATAGCATGCTGGATTAGCCTCTTCCCACTGCCAGTGCTAGATTAGCTACAATACAGAACTGTGCAGTTTAGTTTAAATCCTTTTGCATTTCTACCAAAATCACAGATAAGACTGAACACTTTTTCAGTGTTCCTAAACTGTAGAATTACCAAATTAACTGTCCATACCTTCTGTTACCTTAACAAATACATATGCAGTATAACAGTATTTTAGCTGAATCACTCTGCCACAAATTAATCTGAAAAGGATATCCACAAGATACGTGGCTGCAGGGAGAATAGACATGCTGTTTAATTTGAGGGTTAATACAAAACTGAGTGCGCATCTTCTTCTCTCTTGCCAGGCTGCAGAACAGACTGGGCTTAACTCATCGGAGAGATAATGCGGAGTGAATCAAAGTGGTGGAAAGGTCAGCGCCAACCCCCCAAAGATAGGGATGAATTTTTAAAACTACACAGAGTGCATTTCTTGGACGGTGCCCCTCTTTCTACTGAAAGCCTGATAAGTATATCTCCAAAGTATATCCTACTTGTTTATGTGTGTGTGTGTGTGTGTGTGTGTGTGTGTGTGTGTGGTGTGTCATGTCCTGTTTGTCTGTTTGTACAATTGAAAATTGTTTCAAAAGCAAAATGTTTTATCTAACATTGATAATGGTGATCTATAATCCTGTATTACTGTAACATGCATCCTGTCAAATAAAAAAAATGTCATTTCTATCAGTGTGAGAGCTTGTGAGAGTGAGAGGACATGCCTATGTGCCCTGCCATGTGCACACACACTGTATGCTTTTGTGTACTGGAGATCTGCAGATCGTTCCAGTTTCCTTATAACATCAGGAGGCCAAGGGCCTGTCACAGCATGTGGCCCTGCTTCCACTCCTCCTGTCTTTTTTTTTCTCTTAGCCCCAGCTCTGCCTCTGTGTTTGCATGGCATCCAGGCTTGTTGGATCTGCAGTTTGCATTTCCTCTGCAAACTCAAGTCCATGCAGATTTTAATGGTGGTAATAAAACTACTGAAATGTAGCAACGGTATAAAGAGACAAAGGAGGATCGTCATGTTGTGAAGGAAAATTAAAATGATCCAAAGGACACCCATTAACATTTTTACTTGGAATTGACACAATGCCACATTAAACATTTGTGTCACATTACAGCACTAGTAATTCTAAAAATAATGCTTTACTTTCTTCACTGGCAAACATCAAGGTCTGATGAAGGGCTGTCCTCATTTCACTACAATGTAATCCCTGCATAAGCAGGGAAGCAGAGTGCTAGCCTGTCCGTGTCAGTACATACCAGGCATCTGAAGACCCATGGCTGCTTCCTCAGGCTTTGTGTAGATTTATGTATATTTTCAGGCTTTTTGCCATTTTATTGAGATAGGACAGTGAAGAGAGTGACAGGAATCAAGTGGAAGAGAGACAGATGGGGCAGGATCGGGAAATTACCTGGGTCCCTGTGGGTACCTGAACCCACTTGTGCCACAGCGTTCAGTGTTGAGTGGATCCATAACAATTCATTCAAAATGATTTAAAAAAAAAACATTTAAAAGCTCTAAGTCCACCTTTTTTTCCAAACTTCAAACTGGTTATTATAGCATCTCACCTGACATGTTAGGCTACTGTTCAGAGTTAGTGTATATCAGAGCCAAACTGAGTTTGTATACTTTAAGGGGACAGGATGTTCTAAACAGGGTTTATGGCCTGGTATATATGGAGGACTATACAGTGGCAGTCATAGAAAGCTTTTCTAAATGGCATCCCATAGGAAAGCAGGGAGGAGGCCACTACATTAATCTCCTAAACAGGACACGCACCAGCCCCTGGGGAGAGGGCCGTCTGTGGTCTGAAATGACAATGTGTTTGAGCAAAGAGCGACTGTCTTCCACCCTCTCAAGTTCGGTCTTTCTTTCTCTCTGAATCTTTCTCTCTGTTTCATGTATCTCTCTGTCCTTCATTTGTCTGAGGTTTGATATAATCTGTCTCTCCAAATAATTCATTATCAGTTCCTTTGTTTAATATTGTGTACCCTCAACACGATAGGTGGTCTGCTTTACTTCAAGCTGCATGTGATTTATAAAAACCAAGGCAGGGTCATCATATTTCAGTACCTGATCATCAAGATCCACATCAGGATCAGATGGCATGAATTTGCCTTCACTGTCTGACATTGCTATACAGGGCTGAGGGGTCAGTAATTGTTTCTTTAACTAGCCTGTATTTCTGCATGCCTTTTCACCTTGGCATATACTCCTCAAAATATTGGCCACAAACATACAAAAACTGTAAGTGTGGCTGACAGATTGGTAGACATTGACTAAAGGTGAAGGTATTAAGGTATTATTAATCGTTATTGTCCTATATGTAAAAATTGGGCACTACTGCTAAACTACCAATCTACTTATCCACATGGTCTCAAATACCTCTTCCTGTACACAGCTATGGATACAACTGATTGTAAGAGATGTATATGAAGCAATGAAGCACACTGACTCAAAAGAGAATGAGAATAAATGAGATCCCATTCACAATGGGACTCACAGTCACAGGACTAATGTAATTAGTTTAATGCTGTTAGGGGTAACAGCTGTCTTTACATTTGGGAAATGTTCATCCATTATTTATATGTATGTTTTTCATCTCAAACTCCATGAAGGAGACACGACCCAAATTAAGAACGTTTCTACTCTGTATGCCACTCAAATGCCAAATGCCAAGTGAAAAGGGTGTGTAAGTCTGTAAATCCTGTTTTGGAGACTTGCACACAGCACTCCTAATGTTTGACTCTACAGACTATTTCAGGAAATCAGTTTTCATATCAAAAACATTATGGAACCATTTACTTTTTTCTGATACATAATTATGTAACCTGCAATATGAGAAGCAATGTCCTGCTGTAGTGAAACCTCACCTTCTCAAATGGAAGGCATGAATCCAAGAAAGCCTAAAACCTTAAACTTTAGAGTGTTATAGGGGATGAGGAACTAAATAAGTAGAAGTTAACAATATACTGATGATACACTAATGTACTTTCATACAGCACCTCAATCTAATTTCATTGTCTCTCCTAGAAGAGAAGTCCTTAATCCCAATTCCACAGCTGAATATATCCCACAGTTGGCAGCCACATCTTGTTGAGTTCAAACCATTTCTTCTTCAAACCATCTGTTATGCTGCCAAATCAAACCGATGGAACACTTGAACACAACACCAAAAAGTCAGAGGATACCCCATTCTGTTGACTGATGACACAGAAGATGTGCAGCTAGAAAGCTTTTTAGGGCTAGGTTAGGTTTTTCACACCAGTGAGGAAACCAGTCAGATAACAACTAAATGCTGACATCATTCAGATACAGTATCACAAAGCATACTCTGCTGCACCACAGACAATAAGCTCACACCAAAAAACTGTAATGACTCTATCTCATCTGGAGCTAGAAATGGTGAGGTCATGCCTTCCTGACTCTCACAGGAAAACGAATTCCCAGTTTAAAATAGGAAGCTTATATAAAGCACTGCACTACACAGCTAGTTGCAATACTTTTGTTCTAAAACCATGACAACTCTTTTAGACCTATGACATGATGGCAGCTACATACTTGTTCATCTGTTGCCATTTTCCACATTGCTTAGTAGTTAGACAAAAACACCCAGAAGAGTTAAGATGTATAGATCCATTAGAATACTAATGCACAAGATGACTAGCTTACAGTAGCTCAGCTCTGTGTCCAGGCCTGGCCCCTCCCCACAAGCTCCCTGGCAATATATCAGGATTCTTCTCTCATCTTCCATAGCCTGAGGCTAGTAGCTGAAGAATACACTGCATTACCAACAACCACTATGCAAGGAAGGATGGACACACGCACGTACACACGTACGTACACATACGTACACACACGTACACACACACACACACACATACACGCACACACGCACACACACACACACACACACACACACTTATCTATGACATTTCATAACAAGCTTAATTTGATGTTTCATTACATCTCACTTTGAAATATTTCCGTAAGATGTTGTATTTCTGCTAGCTTATGGCCAGAAAGTGGCGAGGAGATGAAAGACTACTGTCCCGATTTCTTCAACAATATGATTCACTAGCCAACCCCTTGATGGGGGAAAAGGTAGTCGGTGCTCCTTCAGACAAAGCCCATGGATCGTCAGGCTTCACCTGTTAGGTCACATTAATCTGGCCATGGAGCAGTCTCTAACTTTGCACTTCAGATCACAGTGAGGTGCCTGCAACTTTTAAACCCTGGTCTCTTAATAATTCAAATGTCATTCCTGCAACAATATTTTTCCATCACTGGGCAATTTCAGCCAGGTATTCACACTGAGATTTTCTCCCTTCCACCACCCCTTTCCCTTCAGAAAGCACTCATCTCTGCATGTTCTTCCTGAGGATACATACCCTGCTGTCGCAGAGCCACACACTGCTCAGAGACATTAGCAGAAGAAGGATAAAAAAAGAAGAGGAAGACTTTATGTAACTCTCTGGGAGGAAGCAGAACAGAATTCATCCAGGTTATGGACTGTGTCTACATCCTGAACGAGGATGATCAAATTGGTACATTCAACAATACTCATTTGCTCATTAGTTGAACTCATCAGCCAGTGACTCACGCATGTGCACGCTGTTTTTCCTTTTTTGGCAATTGAACACACCCACTCTAAGTAATTACGCCAGAGTGTCTCTGAAGCATACTCAGATACTCTCTGAAAAGAAACAAATCTTAGTTTTTCTAAGTTTTGAAAACTTAAATGGACAAACAACCAGACATCTGAAAGACTTGAAAAGTAAAAGGGCCTCTGGAGCAGAATTTCTTCAAAATTAAACGCTATTATCATTTTGGTCACCAAGAAAGTGGTCAATGAAAACATCAACGTTCCATAAGCATTATTAACATCAAGATTCTAGATTGGGGTCATGGTATATCCATAGTCATATACAGTAGATAGTATATGACCTGTAGTAACAGCCTATGGGTAAGTCCTTGTGATGCACAAAAACACATGCTTTGCTGCTCAACAGCATCCCAGTGAAACAGCTGTTCTCTTCCCTGAAGTGCTATATGTATTTTTAATACGGTAAGAGATTTCAGAACTGACTCAATATCATTAAAAAGCATGTCCCTCCAAAGAACAGAAAGTCTCTGCTTTTTCCCCCACATCAAAAGGAAGCCAGATTGAGAGTGAATCCCTTGGTGCACACTTTGGTGTTCTCCTGTGTAATGGCAAACCCCTGCTTTAACCACAAAGAACCTCATAGTACGAATACATTCCATGTTTACATGACATGTTTTAAAGCCCCTTGGGTGGTTTCTCTAAATTATAGCCAGATAATTCTGCATAGAAGGCTAGGCCTAGGTCAATCCATTTTCAATATAATATCCTATTATGCTACATCTGCCAATTGCTGAATAGGCCAAAATGCTACAGAACCCAGCAGCAGACAGATGTGGAATGGCTTCATAGAAATAGGCTACACACTGACTCGCACACCTGTGACTTAACACCGTATAGCAAACGTAGCAGAATTACTTAGCATAATCATCACTGAGGAAGGGAATACGGTGAAGAAAGCCGAATGCAGCAGTCCTCATTACCAAAGGTGTAAGGACAATGCTTACCACAACAGCATGCAGACCAACAAGGATTTCCACTGGGATTTGGAATGTAGCCTATAGCCACGCATCAAAGCTGTTGGACAGACATATATGAAAAAAAGTATAGGCTACCAGACAAACCAATAATGAATGTCTCTTTGTATGCTCCTATTTGTAAGAAAATAAACAACCAAGTAATTTACCACACGTTCAGGTATAACCTAGGCCTTAATTGAGTTGAAAATCTCCCCATCACGCCGCCTCAGTTTTTCTATAGCTATGATTCCAATTCCTCGGTAGGTATAATCATTTAGCCTAGGCTACTGTTAAAGCCTATCTTGTCCAATGCAACCCCCTCTGTCAGCAACAAACAGGAAAACAAATAGACATGGTAATCAGCGAACATATGGGTCGTACAGAACAATAGAAAAAGCAAATATAAGCCTATAACGTAACATACATACCTTTGTCAAATGTCTAGTCTACTTCACGAAACAGAGCAATGTTTGGGCGCACCGAAACCAACGCTGTCAGCTCATTCAAACCCTTCACAGAGATCGCTCCTTTTCGCCCGATTGTTTCCACATCCCGCGTGGAGGGAAAAAAACTTACTCGTCAGGACAATATGAAGGGTATTACATTTTTAATTTCTTCAACTTCAGATATTCCCTAGCGTTTAAGTGAAGTTCAGTGGCTACAAAGATGAATGTCTGCCTTCCACAGAAAAGCGAAGAGGGACCAGGGCAGATTGCGGCTCCGTACGCATCCGTCGATTCCGCCAAACGTCCCCGAAGAGGACCGCAACAGTCTCAGTGATGGATAGTATGTTCAATAAAGGTCATGGTATACACCCACAGAGGCGACCCAGACGGCTCGTACCGTAGCTCTTTCACCGCCGAAAGACCAACACTATTCACCGTAATTACTTTTTGACGAAAACTCAAAAATATAAAACTATCAGATCTTTTGCATGCTCTGGTGAAACCACTGGGACCAAACACTCCGCTGCCCAGATGCAGTGATGACTGAATTGAACATGAAGTGACCGTGTTAACTGTGCGTAAGAGCCCAAAAGAAAATGTGAAGCCTACAGGCTGTTTGCGTTCATCGGGCAAGCCCTTTTAAAAGCCATTTTAAACACAAAAATGCGAAGACTTTTCAGCATTTGCCGTTTAAACCAATTAGTGTAAAAACGAAAAACGATAAGCACGATCAGATGGCTTATTTTTAAAGCCTGTAGATGCGTCTGTCCGAAAGTATCCTGCACCAAATTTAATCGAGATGTAGGATAACTGGACCAGTCACTGGAGATTATGACCAAAACATGGTCTACAACTTCGCTTGACTGGTGCGCAGCAGCTAAAACCAAGCATGCAGCCTACTGAGCTACTGAGGAGAAGCGCACCGCCCCGAGGACAGCAATGAAATTACGCAACAACTGCCTTCAGTAGTAGCCTATACTTCACAGTACTGAGTATTGATTGCTGGAGAAATCTTGACATGAGTCTCAGTCCAGACTACATGCGCTTCACGTTTAAATACGATGTGAGAAGCATCTCTTTCCCCCTAGGTCAATCTAATTAACTTGAACTTCAGCTGAACTTTTTATCCATGTCAAGGGGTTGAGCCACTCTTACATAGTCTGTAGTTTACAGTTTAGGCCTCAAAAGCAAAAGCATAGCTTATTCAAAAGAAAGTGCCAGCTGTTTCTAATAAAACTGATATTGCTAAAATGCAGTGATGACAACTGGAACATTTCCATTCACTTCACCTTCAACCCACGCTGCTTTCCCACCTTGGGGAGCAAAGACAACCTGGGATGTAGTGGGGGGTCAGTCTCCATGGTAACGACTTTGCATCCTGATGGTCTGGGGATCTGCTCTGGTCAGAGGCAAGATAATGTGATTTACTCTGCAGCAGCACGCTTTGTTTATGAGATCTGTATCTACCCAGTCTCAGTTGCAGAGTTACTCTACTACATCTGATCAGTGACAGCCCCATTAAGGGTAATGCAAAGATTTTGTGAAGTGGTACAAGACCTTGTGGATTACTTGCTCCCCTCCATGTTGGCATTGAAAACAAGTCTCCACTTCAGATAAGATAAGATAATGTAGGATTATATGATCAGCATAACAATGATTACTAGAAATTATGCAAGCAAGGACCACTGGAAATTCCATTAAGTCTAACACACCAAAATCTGCTATACACGTTTTATTACAAGTCATAAAATTTCTCTTTAGATCCTCAACTTGAAAGTTAATTCCAATGGCCGATGGTCCTTGTGCAGCTTGGCTGGGCCATTAAAACCCGATTGACAAGTGCGTCAAAAACACCCCCTCTCTGTTACATTGCTCCGGAACTGTTCATCGCAGCGAGATGAAACCTTTATTGCATGACAGAGCAGACGTGGGGCTTTCCAAAGAGACTACACACTTGTATGACCAAGTATGAAAATAAAAAAAAAAATCATGAAATTAAATCAAATTGCATCATATTAACAGTCTATACTTCTTTGCGTTCACCTGCACACCCATTACTCTCGTTTGAATTACTCGCGAACCAGTGATCGCTATGGCAAGCATGTCAGATGAAAGAGGAGACTCAGAGCTATCATTTGATACCAAGTACATCCTTCTGGGTTATAAAACAGACGAAGTGACAGCAAAATAATAACTTCATATAGCTGGACTTACCCCACGTTTTTGTCTGTTCTTGTGGCAAAGCATGTTTATAATCCAACGCTATCGTGTGTTTCTCTATGGCAAAGATTGTTCATAATCCGGTTTTGAGATCCTAGCAAATTCCTGCATGGCATCCAATTCAAGGCTCACATTGCATCCCAATTTGTTCAACAAAGAAACACCTTTTTTGCCTTTACTTTGTTCATGGCAATGCAGTAAAAGTGAGTGCATGCAGGCACGCAGGCTAACACGCAACCTCGGGTCAAGTCAGGTCAGATCAGTTCGTGTCACAGATATGGAGCGCAGAAAGGTCATTTTTCATCACTAAATAAAAAATGTCATTTATTTCCGTAAATCACACACCACATATTTCTGTAAATTGCTCAGCCTCAGAGTAACCCTACAACATGGCAATTATATTGCCCGATTCAGGACAGTCTGCCCTACACACACATGAAATGCACGTAGAGCTATGAGCTTGCTGTGGTGAGATACATGTCGAAATATAAGAATTTTTATAATATGCTTTTTATATTTTAATTCTTTAAAAATCAAAATAAAATCAATGCTAGTACTAATACATGAAATGATGGCAGATCTGGATAACCTAGACTTTCTTGGAAAAAAAAACAATATATAATATGTGTGTGTGGCACTTACAATGACCAGAATAAATCCTTATGAATAAAGGTAGTGAAAATGCCCTAAAAACAGCTTAGGGTTCTAAGTATAGGTCTCTTGCTGACTGAGACAGGATTTCATCCAGGATTTGGCCTGTGCTCAGATCCATTTTGCACTTGGTAGCAAGTTCAACAAGCTTTCAGAATAGCATCAGTATATTGCCCTTGCTTTCAGATAGGATCTTAGCTGAAAACCCCCGTCAAGATTGCCTGGGTTGGGCCAGATCTCTCTCCTGTGGACTTGTGGCTTCCATCTGGACTTTGCATGTAATGTCATTAATTTGGGATGATTCAAGGTGATGTTTAGCCCAGGCCAAATTGACCCTGTCTACTAGATTTGAGTTTGGGAAATTCGGTTTAAGTCAGTCCATTGAGAAGTGGTCTATATGCCCGGTCAAGATGTGTTCGGGTCAATCAAATCGTTTGGGCAGGCTGTGATGTAGTCATCCACCTCAACCTGAGTACTGTATGCTTTAATTGAATTTGTTTACAACTAGAAGGCAGCCGCTATAGAGAAGTGAGATGTTTAAATTCCGCTGTTAAGATATTGACAGCACATCAACTTTAAAAGGCAAACGGAAAACAGCAATTAAGGTATTTGTCTCCCTTCAGCATTCACATATTTCATTTCTCTGATAGGTTAGGTCTACTCGATTTCAGAGAAATTCTCCCCCCTGTATCGGTTGAATCAAATCCAAACGCCGTGTTACCAGACTCAATTTCTGAATGCCAGGCTAGGTGATGTTGCTTCCTTTTTACTTCAAATGTTCTTCTACATCCAATGTGAGAACTTAGTACATAAAAAGAAAAATGGAAACCAAAGCACCCAGTAGGCCTATGTTTTCTATTAGGGGAGGGACACCAAGACTTATGGCTACCAAAGGCAATGCTGAATCACAACAATTCAGAATCCATCATGAATTCTGATAGATGATACTATTTTATAAATATGTTGACATACAGGAATAATGTGCAGAGACCACATAGATGAGTACATGAACCCAATGCCGACATAATATAAAGAACATACATTATATTCAAGCCAATGGTAAATATTATCATGTCAATGTATGACTAATATGACTAACTTCAAGGAACCAATATTGGTATACTTGCCCTACACTTTGCTTCCACATTACTGCCATGTCACAGTGAGTAATGAACATTCCTTTTTCCAGAGTTGAGCCAACTAGAGCAGTGCTTTATATTTAGCAGCTGGTGTTGAATTGATAGAATGTTTTTTGTGTTCTTTTCTATTTGGCATGTTCTGTGCAAACAGCAAGCCTCTGACTATCAATTACAAGGATAGCCTGCAATTGCTTCTGTGAGAAGGGAAACCATAAATGACTTGACCGTTTCTCTTATTCATCATGCTAGATGGTCCATACCTACATGTTCTGCATATGTTATTCATCATGCTAGATGGTCCATACCTACATGTTCTGCATATGTAATTCATCATGCTAGATGGTCCATACCTGCATGTTCTGCATATGTAATTCCCTGCCAGCGCTGATGTAAGACAAATGCAGCCTATAACTGATGTAGTTGTGATCCCGATTACAACTAGTGCATACAACTACGTGAAAGTATGTGTGTGTATTTGTGTATGAGCAACATCATTATGAGCATGTAATGTCCTCTCTGTTTTGGCTCCAATTACCAGGTTTCAATGTGAACCATTTCTAGATGACCAGACATCCTCAAGGGTCCGTGCATGTGGGCTTGTTAAGGTCCCATTAGAGCTCTAATTGGCCTAATAAGTCTGAGCCAAGGGCAGAGAGCCTGTGGTGAATATATGAGGATATGCCAGGCCTCAATCAGCACTCCTGTCAGAGAGGCAATTTCACCAAATACAAGCTGTGCAGGCAGGCTGCGGATACACAGTGTCCAATGTCATGTTGCATCTCTCATTTAACATTTCTGTATGATGCACTTCAGTGGTGGCTCACCCACAGGGAAGGCTTCAGAAGACGTGAATATTTTAGGAGACAAAGCAGGGAGTCTGACATGAAAGACAAGAAAACCAGGAGATGTAGTGAAAAGTGTGTGAGCGTATGCAAGAGAGAGGAGTAGGGAGAGTGAATGAGATAGGGAAAAAAGGGTTTTATATATGGCAATCAGGGCTCGAATTATCTTTTTGTCTTTAAGGGGGTCTCTCTATCTCATAAAAAGTTGGCACACCCCGTGCCTAGGCGTACAATATGTGCACGGTAGGCCTAGGCTTTACCTTGACACACGCACACAACAGACATAGATTTTTCATAGAAATTGATTGCTTTTAATTAATTTCAACATATTATTGATTGTAATAGTCCATATTTCATTTCAATTTCACAATACAAAGAAATAGTCTAAACGATTTAGTCTGTGCCATTCTCAATTTCACAACGTAACTCATTTGAACCAGACCACCGTCTCAGATAGGCTATCCTCAGTGTCAAACACAATAATGCATGTAGTATAACTTATACACAGGGAAAAAGCACTAACTGGCAGAAATTATAAGCCATTGCAGCCAAACTATGTTCTAGTATTGTTGAACCGTGGAAAATTAATAGACGAACAATTTTTGAGTTTGCACGGAGATGTTGTCGGGTAGCCATATTCCGACATCAGAGATTGCTAACAGGTGTTTCAAAATATCTGGGAAGTGGGAACTTTCCGGAGCTCTGAATGGCAGAGGATAGCTACAGATCATCATTGTAGGCTGCATTATGGGCCATAATTTATGGCTTTGTCAATCAACATAAAAGAGGTGAAGCGCAAGTTCAACAGCAAACAGGACTTTTCAGCACATATCAAACCATAGGCTAGCCCAATGAACGCCTATGTAAATAGACAAAACACTCGCATCAAAGCAGGGTGACTTCTTCAGATTTGCGAGTGCTGTCAAAACGATCGTATACGGTTTGCTCATATAGTCTAGTGGTGTGGTGGTGAAGTGTCATGCTGCGTTCAAGAGCGTAGGGTAGGTCTACGTCCCGTAGTAGCCTATATTTTCATTTAACGTCTTTAATGGTAAGAGATCGCACAGAGATGGATAATGAGCGGTTGTTTGATTAAATTGCAATGCCAGACACCTTCAGATATGAGAGACCCCCTCAGGTGTTTGACTTTGTTGCTTTCATGGGAGCCAGTCCTCACTCTATGGGAGCTCGGCTCCCTCTGGCTCCCACGTAATTCGAGCACTGATGGCAATACATAACCAACCAACATACTTATTCCAAACCATGTTCCCAAATACTCCATATTTTTCTTTGATGGGGAAAAAAGAGAAATACAGAATCAGTCAAGAGGGACACAGAATGGTTGAGTATGAAAATGTCCTCTAAAAGGGTACGTAGGACCATTCTGAGTGTGGTGTGGTTGGACAGAGATCAGGTATTGACCAGCTCTCCTCTGTAGTCCAGTGTGATCGATGCCTCCTGGAGGCTGAGCAGATCTAAGGGAAGACGACAGGAAGGTGACTGCAAGGTCAAAAAAGCTTGATAAAAAGTACACAGTGTGGGAGATAACTAACTACTACTAATAATAATAATAATTTTAATAATAATAAAAATAAACATTTTATTTATGGGTGCCTTTCACAACACTCAAGGTCACCTTACAAAATCAACAATAAAACACTCAGTCCATCAAACAAGCAATCAGAAAAACATGCAATTAATGCAACATGCAAATAACATTATTAATTAGACTGCATTTCCGGTGGGAACTGCGAAAGTGTGCTTGCCCTGGTCCGGTCACCAACGTGAGCAGACAGTGGCATACGCTATGCTGAACCTGGCTTGATCCAGGCACTGTAACAGTGCCTTTCAGCGTTGGAGCAGTGGCAATACCTCAAAAGCTCTAGGAGAGGGCTATTCAACTATTGGCTTGCGGGTTGAATGCGGTTCATTGGATTTTACTTTTGGCCTGCCTTCGAATTTAGCTTCTATGACTGAGATCAAATCAATAAAGTAAAATGACATCAGTGATTGGCTGCAAAAATAAATAATGTCACGCGTCTTGCGCCTCTCAAACTGGGCTATCAAGTAACCTACAGAGGAATTGAAATTATAAAATATGACCAAGGCATTAAAAAGCTGCTTGTTTGTCAGGATACTTATTCACTGATTTATTTAAAAAAATATGAGCTATGAGTGTGAATGTTATATTCCATCCCACAAATTATGTTATACTGGTTTATTTGACAAATAATCTATATGGATTTGCTCTATAAAGACCTTATGTCTGTTTGGGATTGTTTTGTGAGCCTGGGGTTGTTTTGAGAGCCTATTGATGTAGCCTATCTCAGATGTATCTCAGAATAAAGGAATACTTCATATTACTCTAAACCACCATCTGTAAATCAGCTGTATACTACTGTCTACATTGCACTATATTTCTTGACCTGTCTCTGTATATTTTATCACCTTTCTATACTTTGCCTCACATTGCAACACAGCTCAGATCTTTGGTTGCTATGAAGGCCAATCGTTCTAAATGGATAATTGCTATGGCCAAAGGCCAGTTCTATCTCTGCCGTTGTCAAGCTGGCATATCGTAGAATTCTGATTAACCTTATCTTATTTGAAACATCTCTATTTTACTTAGCCCACTTCCATACAGTGCGTCCCATTAAGAAGTGGCCACTTCATTCGCGCTTACCGTGATTCACACAGCAGCATTATTAAATGAATCTGTCACCATATGCCTATGCCTACGTTTGCAAAGAAAACATTTTAATTTGATTCACATGAAACGTTACATTTAATGTACATGTTGACAATGAGTAGGCTAGTTTTGGTTGTTGGTGGTGTTATTGCATCCCTTAGTTATGCCTACAATGCAAGTTCCCTAGGGAATGACATGTTGCTGTCGTCCTGCTCGACAGTCACTGAGCTGCAGGAGAGGAGGAACAAAATGCCCTCCCTCCAGGACTTGTACTCTGGGACCTAGCGGGCAGAGACCATTACCAAAGACTCCACATATCCTGCACACACACTCTTTAACTTCCTCCCCTCTGGCAGGCGCTACAGATCCCTGCACACAAAAACAACCAGACACAAGAACAACTCTTTTCCCACTGCCGTCACTCTCCTGAACTGCAGTTAAGTGGGGTCATCCCCACTTTGACCATGAACCTGCACATTACATACTTTATCATTCCAATATGTGTCTTGCATACTACATTTGCACTATTACTTTGCACTCTACATCACACTCCATGTGTACTTATATTGGTATTATGTCTTATTTGTATAGTTGTTTTGTATATTGTGTTGGTATCTGCCACAATGTATATTGTTGTCTCTATTGTACAGTATGTCTGTCTATTTCTGTCTATGTCTGCCTCTCTCTCTCCTACTCAAGCGAGTAGGACGTACTTCACACTGCTCCTGCTTCACCTATCCTTTTAGCAATTTCCACTCTTTTTCATTCTTTTATTTCATTTACAAGCTAGTTTAGCAAAAACAGTGAAACCAGTACATTTAGATCTGAAACTTTAGTGGTTAGTTTTTTACTTTAAATGAGCCAGCCAAGTCAACGAGCAAAAACTGAACAGCAATTCACCTTGAAGTTGGATTAAAACAAAATGCGCTCCTCCGGCCAGAGACCCAGGAGATCATGCCGAAAATGTACTGAGCTAGAACAGAGGATTTCTACTTTGGAATCAAAGATGCATGCCCTTCCATCAACGACAGATGAACTACGAGAGGCATCTCATGAAGTGAGTACAGCAACTACTGGAAATGCAGAGAATGTAACCCAGCAGTCTAATATCACTGCTAATAGAGCAGATGAATGCATCGACCTCACAAAGGGAAATGTGAGTACAGAGCCTTGGCACAGGCAAGGTGCCAGACCAAAAAACAAAAAACGTAATACAAGAACTGTAATTACCTCAACACCAGTAAATTCAGATGTTAACTTCAGGCCTCGTATCAGAAATACAGACAGATCAGCAAACTACTACAGGGCTTGTGGTCCTAAGGGAAGCCCACAGCCCCTAACACTATGGAACAGATTTGAATGCCTCCGGGACGTGAGAGAGGAATTTCCCAGGGAACAGACCCAAAGCAGGCAGCGATCAAACCACAACAATAGAAAGATGGGCACAGACAAGATGCAGCACTCGACACCTATTCATCCCACAACCCTCGTTCTAGGCGACTCTGCTGTGAGACATATAAATGGGGAAAGGATGATTGTATGTTGTTTCCCAAATGCTTCAGTGTCTGACACAAAAAACAAGCTTGCAGAACTGGTGTCAAAATATGCAACTATCAAGCGCATCATTGTGCATGTTGGAGCAAATGACATCTACAGAGAACAGCTGTATGTCAAAGAAGATTTCAAGGAACTTTTCTCGGCCCTATATGAGCTTGGAATACAAATTTTCATCAGTGGCCCACTCCCAGCAGAGGGAAGCTTTGTATTTTCCAGACTATTCAGTTTAAACACCTGGCTCGCAAAAACATGCTTTTCAGTTGGGATGAATTTTATTGACAATTTTAACCTTTTTTGGAATCGCAGGGAATACTTCAGACCAAATAGCACAGAGCTGAGTTGGACTGGGGCCAAGATCTTAACCGAATACTATCACCTCTCTCTCCTGCACCCAACATTTTTTCTGCCAACCTTGAGCCGAGCCTCTGATAAGCGCTCAGTGGCCATACAGACGGAACAAGCGGATGACCTCAACAACTCAGCTAAACCAAAACACTCTGCACAGGCTGAAACAGAGATATGCCCAACCTCCCCTGCTGTGGGGCCCTCTGATAACCACCCGCTAGCCTCCACTGAAATGCAGACCTTGGAGAAACATAAACAACCAGCTCAACAATGCCAAGCCATGTCCACTGGACAAGATAAGATGGGTGCTGCTAAAATGACTCAAAGTCAATCACTGGCGTCAAACTCCCTGGAATCTCAGCAAACAAATGGATGTGATGAGCATGAGGAGATAGCACCTATCAAAGCTGCCGAGAGGATATCAGAAAGGAAGGGTCATGTTGTAACACCAGTACCAATACCCCTCCCCACCTCCGTCGACTCCTTGTCACCACAAAGACACAACAACATGGAATACACTACTGGAATACATGCTGAAAGCGGAGCATCTGCAACAAACTTCCCAGAACCTCAGCAGGCAGATGGAGACTCTGGATCAATTTTCAACCCCAACCTCCTTGATTTCCCATCACCACCCACACCCAATCACATCCCCACCCAATCAAACTCCCCAGGCCACACAAACCCCCCTAATCTCCCATCACCATCCCCACCCCGTCATCCCACCACCCACTCAAACTCCACAGGATCCCCTGAATACCCATCACCATCCCCACCCACATGATGTTCCCTGCAAGAATGGAGACTGCTACCAGTAGCCATGCAGAGTTTTACTAGCCCAAGATCATTAGCACCAAAGAAGCGAAGGGCACCTCCACCCCCTCCCCCTCCCCGTTTAGAAGGATCTCTTAAGCAGCAGCAACCTCTTAGTTCATTTTCTCAGCCAGCATATAGCATGGAATGTGCAGTGGAAAATACAGATGGCAGCAGCAAGGGACAATTATATGATGACTGTATTGCATGATATTCTCAGGGTCCCTGCAATATAAATGGTACTGACAGTAGTTTTGAGAACATGCCGGGACCCAGTAAGCCCATGACATTCTCTATTCCTGTACTGACAAGAAATAGAACACAAATGCATCGAGCTTATAGGGTAAACCAGTCCAATCTCCTACCCGTACCACATCAACCTCAGATTTCCCCCATGGATCATATTTCCCCAACACTTACAGCAAAACTAGCACTCCTAAATATCAGATCTCTTTCAAACAAATCATTCTTAATTTATGATCTAATTTGCACACACAACCTTGATTTTTTACTTTTAACTGAGACATGGTTAAATCAAGCAAACAGTGCTGCTACTCTCATCGAATCAGCTCCCCCAAACTTCCCCCAAGTTTCTTGAGTGCTACCAGAGCAAATAAAAGAGGTGGGGGGATAGCCACAATTTTCAAGACGTCTTTTCAATGCAATCAGTTGTCATTCGGTGACTTTACTTCATTTGAATATCTGTGTGCATGCATTAAGTCTTCTCCTCAGATTTTATTACTGACAATTTACAGGCCTCCAAAACATTCAGCTAAAGTTTTTCTTGAAGAGCTAGGTGAACTGCTATTAGTTGTTTGCATAGAGTTTGACTGTCTTATTATATCAGGGGATCTAAACTTGCATGTGGATAATCCTGAAAACAATTATGCCAAGGAATTCATTGCACTAATCGATACTTTCTCCCTAACACAGCATGTACAGGGGCCAACACACTCTCTCGGCCATACCCTCGACCTTGTTATCACAAAGGGTCTCGATGTCTCTACAGCTGTTAAAGACCTGGCCTTATCTGATCATTTCTGCGTGTTCTTTGATGTGTCTATGTCCCCACACACTCAAAACACAGCTATGATGGTAAAAAGGAGAATCATAAATGATCAGACAAGTGCTCTCTTTGAGCAAGCACTTTCACTAAAGTCAAGTTAACTGTCCGACTTTGAAGACTTATTTGATCACTTTAATGCAAAAATGGCAAACATTATGGATGACATTGCTCCATTACAATTCAAGAAAGTTAAGGACAAACAGAAAGCACCATGGAGGCAAAATCCAGCAGTTAAACTTCTAAAAAGAGAGTGTAGGAAGACTGAAAGAAAATGGTGTAAATACAAACTTCAGATCCACTATGAAATCCATAAAGAGATGCTCCGCACATATAACTCTGAAATATGCAAAGCAAGACAGTCTTTCTTTTCTAACATTATCAATAGAAGTTCAAATAACACTCGTATTCTATTTTCAACTGTTGATAAGTTAACAAATCCCCCCTCACAATTAGTGCCTGAACTTCTCTCAACTAATAAATGCAATGAGTTTTCATCTTTTTTTAAAAGTAAAATTGACAAAATCAGACTCAACATATCTGCTCAATTACAAATTCAACAACCTGAACTTCCGGCAACAAACAGAGGGAAACTAAACTTGATGTCAGAGTTCAGCTTGATAGACTACGAAACACTTGAAAAAACGGTACAGAATCTCAGCTCTTCCACATGTGTCTTAGACACTCTGCCTACCAATTTCTTCAAAACTGTTTTTCACCTCATAGCGGCGGATGTCCTTCAAATTGTAAATGTATCACTGCTGTCTGGCACTTTTCCTAAGTCACTGAAAACAGCTGTTGTAAAGCCACTTCTCAAGAAGAATAACCTGGATGCCTCCATGCTAAACAATTACAGGCCCATATCCAATCTACCTTTTATTGGCAAAATTATTGAAAAAGTAGTCTTTAATCAATGAACCACCTTCCTAACATCAAATGGGTATTTTGATTACTTTCAGTCTGGTTTTCGGGCAAATCACAGCACTGAAACAGCTCTCATTAAAGTTTCCAATGACATACGCCTCAATACAGATTCAGGTAAAACATCAGTCCTAGTGCTACTGGACCTTAGTGCAGCATTTGACACTGTTGATCACAATATTTTACTACACAGATTAGAACACTGGATTGGATTTACAGGCATAGTTATCAACTGGCTAAAATCATATCTACAAGAAAGGAGCTTCTTTGTTGCCATCGGAAACTGTACCTCAACACCAACGTCCTTGACCTGTGGTGTTCCCCAGGGGTCGATCTTGGGGCCACTATTATTCAACCTCTATATGCTCCCACTTGGACAAATCATTCAAAATAATTTGATTTCATATCATAGCTATGCAGATGACACACAAATTTACTTAGCTCTATCACCAAACGACTATGGTCCTTTTGAATCTATGTGTCAGTGTATAGAACAAATCAACACCTGGATGTCTCAAAATTTTCTTCAGCTGAACAAAGAAAAAACTGAAGTAATTATATTTGGTAAAAATGAGGAAAGACTTAGGGTTGCCACTCTCCTTGACACAAAAGGGTTGAAGGCAAAGGATACTGTTAAAAATCTTGGTGTATTAATTGACAGTGATCTAAATTTCAACAGCCACATGAAAGCGATAACTAAATCAGCTTTTTACCACCTCAAAAATATTGCCAAACTCAGAGGGCTGATGTCAAAACATGACTTAGAAAAACTCATTCATGCATTTATCTCCAGCAGGGTTGATTACTGCAATGGACTGTTCATTAAACAGCTTCAGGTGATACAAAATGCAGCAGCTAGGACTCTAACAAAAACTAAAAGAACTGACCACATTACTCCAATTCTTAAGTCCTTGCACTGGCTTCCAGTAAGTCACAGAATTGACTTTAAAGCACTATTGCTTGTTTATAAATCAGTTAATGGAGCAGGACCTAAATACTTGTCAGACATGCTTCAGCAGTACACACCTTCTCGTCCTCTCAGGTCCCAGGTGAAAAACCTGCTAGTAAAACCTACAGTTAGAACTAAACATGGTGAAGCAGCTTTTAGCTGCTATGCGGCTCAGGTGTGGAACCAACTTTCGGATGACATTAAAAAGGCCCCAACTGTAGCCAGTTTTAAATCTAGACTTAAGACCAAACTGTTCTCAGATGCTTTCTGCTAACTGTGCCGAGTTACAAATTCTGAATCTGCCTTGATAATTATTACTACTTTGTCTTTTATTACTTTTTTTACTACTTTTGCCTTTGTTTTTGCTTACTAATTATTCTTTATTTTTAAAAGATTTTACCTTGTGTTTTATGTTTTCTTTTTATTATGATCTTTACCTTTTAACTATTCTTTGACTATATTGCCCTTCTATGCTTTTATTTGTTATTATTGTTTGGTTTTGTTTATGTAAAGCACATTGAATGACCTCTGTGTATGAAATGTGCTATATAAATAAACTTGACTTGACTTGACTATTTGTTGAATGTATAGAGCACCCACCAAAGTCAAATTCCTTGTTTTAGTATACTTGGGTAACATGGAGTCTGATGTTTATATATATTTTTAGACCTTCTATATTTTTTTATATTTTGATTATTTTATATTAAAGTTATAAATCCCATCAATTTTGCCTGTTTATTAATTCCTGCTCATGCAGTTTAAAGTAGTTTAAAGTAATAATAAAATTGGTATGCAAAGGTTGCAACGTTAGGAGAAAGTTCCCTAAAGGTTGCAATGTTTAGGGGACGGTATGGGAACGTTCCCTAAAGGTTGCAACGGTTAGACAACGTTAGGGGAAGGTTTCTAAAGTTTGCAACGGTTAGGGAACGTTAGGGGAAAGGTTCTCTAAAGGTTGAAACCTTTACTGTAGATAACGTTAAGGGAACATTCAGGGAACGTTTTATATAACCAAGAACTAACGTTCCCGGAACTAACCTTCGGGGAACGTTTGGGAACCAAAAACTAACGTTCCCGAAACCAAAAACTATGGTTCCCAAAACATAAATTGTTAGCTGGGTGGAAGCTCCTGTACACAATAGTAGACGCATTTCAAAACATCGCGTTAGGAGTTAGGAGTCCTCGCCACTTCTTTTAAGCTCACAGACTTGGAAGGTGCTACTTTTAGGGCTAAAGTGCTAAATAGCAGTCCTAAAGTTACAAGTGACGAAGTTACAAGTGCAAGCATCTCATATCAAATGACCATGGCATTACGCTAAAAAACATAAATCCCAATTAGCAACATACATCTCCTCCCTATAGCTAGCTACACAAGAAATTAATGATACTTCGCATGCTTCTCCGCTTAGCCTTCTAATAACAGAAGGGGCACATTTATGTTGACCACTACAACATGACTCATTATGTCTGTAACTCTATAAAACACTTACTTTCATAAAGGAAGCACACCATCCAGCACATACACATGGAAACCGATATTTTAGGTGCTTGGCCACAAACTCAAAACGTGCTGCCGACCACTGTTCATTACATGGCCCAGAATGCCTTGCATGTCTTTACAACAAAACAACACAGTAAAACCTAAATGCCCGCAAACATATGCATTTGCATACTTGTAACATTTTTAATAATACTCTCCCATCATGATATTTAACAATAATGAAAATTTTAATTTGAATACCGTCAATGTGAAAATAACTGTACTATGTCAGCAATAAATAGCTAATGTTCTCCTTGCCATTTCAGTGTGTAAGTCAATATATCACTGAGCAAGGATTTCATAATCGGGCAAGGCTGCCCATAGACATTGTGCATACTTGGAAGGCATTGTGATAGATGTACAACTGCAAATGAGAAAGGTGATAGTTACCAAATACGGGTGGGTGGTTTGCCAAATGCTGGAAACTTTTGGAATGTTTTCTTTTTTTTTTTTTAGCTTATGCACCCTCACATTGGAGTCCCGAGTTCAAATACAAAATTTGGTATCGATATGTGACAGTGTTCCTGAGATATGGACGACTTCCTGTTTCGGAGCTTTGCCGTCGATTTCATTTGGCTGTGACGGGCAAACGCTTTCGATAATCAAAAATCCTTTTGGTAACTTTTGTGAGGCTTGGTTCAAGGATAATGTATGTCAAGTTTCGTGGCATTCGGACCAAATTTGTGACCTGTGAAAATTTAGTTTCGCTTTCTGTTCAATCCAATATGGCGGACGAATGACACGCCCACCTGACGTCATCTTCGCGAGCAACTTACACCGGTACTGACCGGACGTTTTAAAGTTGGAACGCTGTCTCTGTCTCGAAGGGCCTAGGCACTAGAGCTGACAAAAAATTAGGGAGACGGGAATAATAATAAAACTTAAGAAGAACAGTAAGTGTGCTGCTTTGCAAGCACACTTAATAATGTATATAATACAGAGCACTGCGTTGAGCAGCGCCTCCGTGGCACTATTGAGAAGACCGTACTGTGCTGAGAGCACATTAAGAATTGTGCCAGTAGCATCGCCGATTCGAATCCGCCTTGATGCTTCAGCTGCCGTTGCAGCTCGGCCGGTGTCACACGATCTCCCGTTTTACCGGTCACAAGACTTTAATAATGTCTATAATACAGAGCACTGCGCTGAGCAGCGCCTCCGTGGCACTATAGAGAAGACGGTGCTGTTAAGAAATGTGCCAGTAGCATCGCCGGTTCGAATCCGCCGTGATGCTCCGGCTGCCGTTGCGGCCGGTGTCACACGATCTCTTGTTTTACCGGATGCTGTCCGGTAGGTCAGCGCGTTAGCGAGTGCAGGCCACCACGCGAAATCTTATGAAGCCAAGTGCGTGACTGTTTGTAACTGTTTGCTTTCTGTTTGCTGTGCTTTTTTACTGAGGGCATTCATATTAATCATTGATATCAATTGCAACAGCCAGAGAAATAAAAATCATTTTTTATGAAAAGGAGGACCTCTGACCTACACGCAATAGCCCCAGCGACATTTAAGTTGGGCTATTTGTTATTATAATCACAGCACAGCCTTATCATTACCATTACATTATCGCAATTAATAAGTCATCATAATCATCATCGTCAGCATGGCATGTCACACATAGCCTACCTGCTCCACCACTGAGTTCTTATCACATTAAGACAGGATAAGACATTATGGCAGGAAGACATCATGTCTCACCCCTGTCCCCAAGAAGCCACACCCTAGTGAGCTTAATGACTACAGACCTGTCGCTCTTACATCACATGTGATGAAGACAATGGAGCGATTGGTCTTAGGCATGCTCAGACCCCAGATACGCCATGCACTAGACCCGTTACAGTTTGCTTACCAGGAGAAAGTGGGCGTGGACGATGCCATCACTTATCTTCTACACAGGACATATTCCCACCTGGACAAGGGGAAAAGTCCTGTGAGAATCATGTTCTTTGATTTCTCAAGTGCTTTTAACACCATCCAGCCCCTCAGATTTGGAGACAAGCTCTTGCAGATGGGTGTGGACGCTCACCTGGTAACCTGGATTACAGATTACCTGACCGAGCGACCACAGTTCGTCAGACTGAAGAACTGTCTCTCTGACACTGTGATCTGCAGCACCGGAGCGCCACAGGGAACTGTGCTCTCTCCAGTCCTGTTCACCCTGTACACATCTAACTTCTGCTACAACACCGAGTCATGCCACATGCAGAAGTTTTCTGATGATACTGCAATTGTGGGATGTATCAGGAACGGGCAGGTGGAGGAGTACAGGAGCCTGGTGGAGGACTTTGTGCAATGGTGCAAACTCAATCATCTTCAACTTAACACTTCAAAGACCAAGGAGATGGTGGTGGATTTCCGCAGGTCTAAGCCCACTCTGCTACCAGTCCACATTGATGGGCTCAATGTGGAGGTGGTTAGCACCTACAAGTATCTGGGTCTCCACCTGGACATAAACTGGACTGGTCAGCCAACACTGACGCACTCTACAAGAAAGGGCAGAGCAGGCTGTACTTCCTGAGGAGGCTGCCGTCCTTCAATGTGTGCAGTAAGCTCCTCAGGATGTTCTACCAGTCTGTTGTTGCCAGCGTCCTCTTCTATGCAGTAGTATGCTGGGGAGGAAGCACAAGGAAGAAGGATGTGGGGCGAATTGACAGGCTGGTAAGGAAAGCTGGCTCTGTAGTTGGAGCTGAACTGGAGTGCATCACTTCACTATCTGACAAAAGGACCCTGAACAAACTGATCAACATCTTGGACAATGAGTGTCACCCACTCCACAGCACTATTGTTAAGCAGAAGAGCCTGATCAGCTGGAGACTTCGCTCACTGCCTTGCACAACTGACAGACTGAGAGTCATTTGTCCCCAGGGCCATTGAACTGTTCAATGCCTCACTAAAGGGAAGAGGAGAAATAGACTTCTCTGCATAGTCTGTCTGCCTCTCCACTCTCTCCATGTTTGAGTACTGACTGCCCACTACTGCTTTACTACTGTTTTACTACTGTCCACAGCCTAATGTTTTTACTACTGTTCTACTGTTTTCATGCTATATTAGCACACATGACCAATGACTTCTGCTACAATACTGAATGGCTGTAACCCTGTTACCTCAACCTATTCTTGCACTGACATAGTTTTTTATATTACCTTGTTTACATTATACTTTACTCTCTTATTTGTCCATATTATTTATGTTGGTCTCTAGACCTTATTCTTGCACTGTTGGACTACTGTCGGACTACTTTTTGCATCTTCACCATGACACTCACTCTCTTGAGCACCTTACCATGCACACAGAACTACAGGACTGTTGGACTACTTTTTGCACCTTCACTGAAAGTGTTGTGAAACAGCCTCATTTCTGTAAATGTACATACTGCGTACTTCTTATGGTCATCTGTGATTTTTGTATCCATGTGTACCCTGTGTGTGTCTTTGGTCTGTATGCAAGCATCCTTTGTTTATCCTTGAATTCAATGAAAGCTTGTCTAGATGCCTTTTGCCGGTCACCAGGTGTGAAATGTTAATGTTTGTAGAACAGCAGGTGTCCAAGCCTCTGAAGGACTTCCCAGGAAAGGGGGTAGCTTTAATTAAAAGACAATAGAATCTGACCAGACCTGATGAAGGCCTAATCCTCATCCTCCCTTTCTATTGCATATTCAAACTGGGTTGGACCTAGAGGTCACTCCTTCTCTATGTGTGTAACTTTAAATATGGTAGACTGTTTCAGAGAAGTCAGAGAATACAGAGAAGTCAGAGAATACTGAGAATCTGGTGAAATCCATGATGGGGTGAAACAAACATGTACTTCTCTCCCTTGAGGGCCACTGGCCCCTCATTGAAAAGAATAAAGCCTGGATCCTGATCTTGCATCGTCCTGATTGAGTCTTAAGAGAAATATGGTAGTAAAAAATATACCATCAATACTCACTCTTTTGAGCACCTCACCATGCACACAGAACTACAGGCCAGTCCCGGCCCTGTCACTGCAAGCGTCTCATGCTTGATCACCCTCAAGCACACTGTGGATTTTTTAATTTAATTTATATAGTATATTTAGTATTGTTAGTTTTTCTTATCTTCTACTGTCTCTATTGTATAGTGGAGTTTGGTTATATGTTTATACTTATATTTACCATTTCTGCTGTAAGTGCATGTTGTGTGTGATGTTTGTATGCTACTGAGACCTTGAATTTCCCCTTGGGATCAATAAAGTATCTATCTATCTATCTATCTATCTATCTATCTATATCTAATGATGCAGGCAGCAGAGTTCTGGACTAGTTGTAGTTAATGGATGGATTTGTCAGGTAAACCATAGAGGAGAGAGTTGCAATGGCCTAGGCGGTCTTGAGAGTAAAACCTATTTTGAGCATTTCTTTCAACAAGATGCAGAAATGGGGGGTAGCAGCAAGGCGCCTCCTGATCACAGGAACTCCCCTGTAGGGCTACGGGGAAAGTAGCCTACTTCTGAGAAGCCCGAAAAACTGCTGGGTGGTGCTTGGAGAGATGGTTGACTATTACAGATTAAATGTGAAGTTCGCCTACAATAAAGCTGCTACCTTTGCCAATAAAAGGAGATGCCGTATCTTGTGATTTTTCCTATGGGAAAATAACATGGGGATTTTGAATTATCGCATCTTTAAAACTCGCAGGGACAAAGAAGTCTGAAATGCAGATGTTTTGCTCTACACTTATCCTCTGCCTTCGAGTGTGTACAGTGATCTTCAGTACGTTAAGATGGTGAACTTTGCATCTATTTGCAATCTATTTGCATTTCAGTTTCATCTTACAAAGAAATGACAATATGCAATTATAAAAGAATTATTTATTAGCAAAGATGTCATTTTTTCTATTACATTTTGTTCTTTTTTGAAGGCAACAGTAGTTGAAATCAAAGAAAAAAATTCTGAACAGTAGAACAAATAATTCAAATACATTATTGTATTTGGTCACAACATAACACACGTTTAAAAAAATCTTCGTTCAAAACGTTTTGCACTTGATAAAATTAAAATGAATTTGCCTTAAACTTCAAAATCAGCCGCTGAAAACATGGAATGAATGACAATCTACTGTGTTACCGTAATTGTGGAGATTGTACTCGAATGACTCATGGAAACATTCAGTCTTTTACACAATTCTAACACACAACGAACTGTTCTACACAGTACAATCCAGCTCCTAAAGACCTTTATGGATTTTTACAGATCTAGTAGATTCTGCAAGGTTACCATTTGAGGAAGTGCAGTCCAGCGGCCATTCGAGTGGCCGGTCTCAACGCCAGCGGAGAGGCGTGGTGTAAGAATAGTTTGTCCGGGCTGATCCGACCCCCAGGGCTGATCATCGGGAAGATTAAACCTGGAACAATCGGAGTGGATGGTTCCACACCTGAAATGGCACAAGACACTTGGTGGCAGATCTGATACAGGTTTTTGACCTCTGAATGACAGGGGACTTGTGCCGAGTTCTGTAGAGCTCTTTAGATGCTTGAGAAACATGCTTCATTCTGCCAGATAAAATGACCACTGAATTGCATGACCAGTGCAGGTTAATAATCCTAAACCACATACCTTTTTTCATTGCCCCCACAAAATACCAAACAAAAACAACAAAATCTATAGCTCTATAGCACAATAAATCACATTTTCAAATATTGCTTTTACAACCAAATATATTTTTCTATTGATAGAACCAAGAGCAAATTTGGAGTTCATTTAAGAAACTTTCTGGGATATTAGCTTATTTGCCGTCTAACCCAGAGTTAGATAAGAGCGTGCGTGCGTTCTATGTACGTGCAATAACCCAGTCTGACACAGTTAGCCTACCTTTGTGTAATTCACTGGAAGTGGGTTAGACTGAGGGAGGTATTATATAAAACTGGAGAGAGTGACTAAGTCCCGCCCCCATTCATTTCAATGGACCATGCTAGGCTAGCTACTTCAGCCATAAAACTTTGAAATAGACCGCAGCCATCTTTATGAAAATGGCATTTTATGGGCGCTCATTTCTGGCACCAGCTAGAATTAGCCAATTAGGTTCCACATTACAGACTTGATGCAACAATCGTTGATACAGTTTGAATATTCCCTCAGAGGAAAATAAGTTGTTCAGGAACGTGCTTCACCTACCCTCGCTATAGGCGCGAATGTATTTTATTGGTTGGGATAACATTTTGGGGATGGTGGTGTAGAAGTATATCTATAATGTGATGTTCATATGTGATAATATAATAAACACGGCGAGTTAATATTGAGTAAGGATTCACTTTAGGCTATACAAATAACAATCTCTAAATGCTTTAGACTCACTGTATTAGGCTATTAAGTGCGCAGTAGACTATCCAACGAAAATGACTAGAAGCGCACACCCCTCAGGCGTATTGTGGTTCGAGCGACCAGGCATTTCAAGAGTCTGCAACTGCTGTCACTATCAGAAACTTTCCTTTGTTGCCATCTAGGCTATTAGTAAAGGGGACAGAGAGGGTTGTTGGAGATTTGGCTATTGCCTAACTGGCAGCCTGACCATTTAAATCAAATGCCTAATCATGTCAAATGTTGCAGGAAAGCAAACTAAATAGACATTTATTCAGTTTTTCTTTATTTAGTTTTTCACAGGGAGACATAGGTTACATGATCCCAACGCTGCATTGTCATGGACTACAGGTAGGAACTAGCCTGTGCGTTTTAAAATAGTTTTCAGAGCCTACACGACACCATGAGTAGGCTAATAATTGGATTTAGGTCATTGTTACACATTGTTGAATGGCATTACACATTGTTGAATGGTATTTCACAAAGGCAGAATTAAGACATCAAAGATAAGTGATAAAGCGAGGTTTGACATAGCGTTGTCTGGTCATCCTAGCTTAACTCATTTCACTAACGCCAATCCAGGATGAGTAGGAGCGACTATGTCAAGCCAGGTGTAAGTAATTCAGGATGTGTGCGCATTCTCGTTTCTGCTACAAAGAGCCCATGGTTGGAATAAAAAAAAAATGCAGAAAATAGCATCATTCACACAAGTGAACAACAGCTTTTGATACACTGACAATGAAATCAAGTTTTCCTTTTTTGAATGGGGAATCATGACTATTTCTGTAAAACAGCAGGAGTAGGTGTGGTAGACCAACTGAATGCAAATTTACGAATGCACCCACTTGTGATTGCTTCCTTATCTCGGCACGCGACAACGTCATTAAGAAAGAGCTGGCCACTGCAAAGATGCACATATACGACTCTGTATACCTTTATATTGGCTTTATAACCGAATTCGTTGAAAACACCTTCGAAAAATTGCCCCTCCATTTCCGATTAACTACTACAATAGGCTATTCATCAAACATCTATCAACAAAAGAAGCAAACAACGAGTATATTAATAATTATAAGGCTATCATAATTAAAATGATAACCATATGGTAGTAGGCAGATAATCTGTTGTGTTTTGCGAGCAAATACATTTATTAAATAGTATATAAATGGAATAAAGCTCCTTAAAAATCCACACAGAGGTCTGATTTGATAGCTAGCTGAACCAATAAGACAACTTAATTACCATTAGAATTAATTAGACTGTGCAGAGAATAAATCCCCATGGTAACTTATGTGCCATCTCTTTTGTGAAACCAAGTAAAGGCTAAATTCATCCAGGATAACCAAAAAAATCCCAGCTTAATCCCTTATCTAGGTTTTGTGAAATACCCCTCTGGTAAAATGTATTGTCATAGTCAGTTACCTTGCCAGCCCACAACCACAAAGCCTGGTATAATACAGCCTTTACCATGTAGGCATTAAGTCAAGTATCCATTACTTAATCCAAGTAGGCAGTCGATTTATTTGTCGTCTACCAGAAATGCTTTACCAACATGGATGCGCAATGACGCTCGTGCCCAGCACTAAACTTGTGCATGAGCGGTAATCTACCAATCAGCATGTAAAAACTGGTGCCGGAAGTGGCAACCATGTCACACCATGTTTTAAATATAGCTATAGCTTGGTCTTAACATATCTGCTGTGAAAAGTTCAGAGCCATAGTTTCAGTCATTTTGAAAATGTATCTTCTGCTAGGTTTAACTCAGTTAGCCCTTACTGTTGTCAATGTAAAGTGGATGTGTGAATTTGAAGGATTTAAACCGTGTGTGCTCTACCTGTGCGGCAGATTTGCTCTGGCTTAAGATCACGGGTGTGGATTCTGGAGAGTGCAGGTGGTGTGGGGTCCTGGGGTAAGGTCTCCCTCCTAGGTGATGACACCTCCACTGGACAACTCTCCACTACAGGAACTGGCCTGGGCAATGATTCATGCTGTGGGTCAAGAAAGAGTGTCGACAATCAGAGGCTGAAAATGTCACCACTGTAGAGAGAAACAGCCTTTCATGACAAAAGAGCCTCATGGTGAGACTGGTGAATATGCCATATTGCACTGCCAGTTTCCTTTCTCCCAGGTCACAGGTAGACTGTTGATTTAGTCACAATAGTGCTTACAACTCTAAAATACATTGATGACATGGAAGTACTAAATGCTCTGCATTTACCATTCAGATTATAATGTTATTTGAGTATACAACAAAGAAGCAGCCTGCATGCATCAGGGTGTGCATCTGTGAGTGTGAGAGAAAGTGTGTGAGCAAAAAGTATGTGTATGGTCTGGAGCCAGTTACATGATGTCTTTTGAAGATTTTTTTACTTAGAAAAGTTCCCGGGGCTATGAAAAAAAATACATGCAGATATTTTCCAAGAGAAATGGGACCATGCAAGATAATGCATCCCCCCCTCACCCCCCCATTTCATTTGCATCTTTTCTCCCTGAGGTTCAGGGAAAAAATGAGATTCACATGAAATGCATTATACACAGAACAAATCCACTGAAAAGGAAGGACCACAATTGTGGTTTATAAGACCACACACATCCACCCTCCTGGGAATGCAAAAAGCAGCAATACTCTAGTAAGGCCAGATGCTCGTCATTCTGGCATGTCCTCAGTGTGGTTTGGTTTCCCAAGGAGATGTGCAATATCACAGAGAACAGGGCCAATGGACAACATCAGCATGAATCATTTAGCATTCTGTCCCACGTTCTGATGGGTTTTTCTCAAAAGGACAAAGAATTGGCCCAGATGAATTCCATTTCCTCACTGATGTCATGATGTATTATTTATACTTTAGGTGAGGTGGGCAGAGTTCATTTGGATGCAATAAAGCCATGCCTACCGTGGGCTCAGGCCCGCTGGAGTGAATCATTTAGCAATTGTGAATATCTGATCAGGGGGGAGAGGCGCAGAGGGCTAGAGGGGTGCTGAGGTCATCGGCAACTAACTTAATCTGCAAATACAACTATACAACCCAAGAGGGAAATGCAGTCAACAGCAGAGTGCCTTTCCAAACATAAATAAGAGAGCAGCAAATGAACCATATCAGCATTTGCCATGCTATTAAAACTGCAGCCATGCTTCTACTCGTCCTGACTGACCAGGAACATTCATTCTAAATGTTGGCCTACTGGTTAGCGCTTCAGACTTGTAACCGGAGGGTTGCCAGTTCGAACCCCGACCAGTAGGCACGGCTGAAGTGCCCTTGAGCAAGGCACCTAACCCCTCACTGCTCCCCGAGCGCCGCTGTTGTTGCAGGCAGCTCACTGCGCCGGGATTAGTGTGTGCTTCACTTCACTGTGTGTTTCACTAGTTCACGGATTGGGATAAATGCAGAGACTAAATTTCCCTCACGGGATCAAAAGTATATATACTTATACTTATTCTAAGTGCTCAAGGAGGCTTACCAGAAAGACAGTTTGCTGTATTTCAATAATTATATGGAAATAGATTATTTCTGTATTTGTACGTATACAACAAAAAAAGTATATTTAACTGGTTCTTAAAGGCCAGGAACCAAAACTGAGCTAATGGAACCCTAGCTGGGAGAATGCAGTTTGTTTGACTTACTGTTTAACTAATCTCATATTAAAGTTATGCAGTTGGGAGTTATGCAATTGAGTTACTATTTAAACTACTGGTGAGGTACTTTACATTCCCAGTTATATTTTAGCCTTGCACACAGCCTAAATCTGACTCCTTCAATTCATAGGTTGACACACAGCTGACCTACAATTTCATACAGCCCCGAAAAGGCTGAAATATTACACATTTCGGTCAACTAGCTAGAAAATGAATCAGCCCTGGCTAAAATGTGGCATTATTAGGAAAAGATAGTATAACAACCATTTTCCTCTAAGGATTTTAGAGAGGGCCTTTCTGCATTCCCTCCCACTGCAAAAGAGAAGATCACATACATATTTACCCATTTTAAAGAGCCTGGTTATGGGACACTACTGGTTTACATTTATTCATTTAGCAGACACTTTTAATCCAAAGTGATTTATACATGTCAATTACATTAGCAATTTGGGATTAAGTGCCTTGCTCAAGGGCACAACAGTGGAAGCCGGGAATTGAACCCACAACCTGCCAGACTACTGAATGCTAGCCCAGCTCCTTAACCACTACGTTACTACCGCCCCATAGGTTTGCAAGACATGGGGCACATGGCTACTTTGTTTAAGCAGTATTTAAATGTGTTGTTAATCTGAGGGGTCATTCCAAGTGAAAACAGCCAAAATCTGGGTATCTGAAACGAGGGAATCTGAAGTTTCAGGTCAATATCTCAAACGGTTTGCCCGTGGCGTCCATTTGAATTTCGGGTGCCATGGCCGTAATTGACACATTGGAATTTCACATTTCATATTTTGCCATTTTTGCAGTTTGTTTGACTTACTGTTTAACTAATCTCATATTAAAGTTATGCAGTTGGGAGTTATGGAACACATTGGAATTTCACATTTCATATTTTGCCATTTTTGGAAGCCCATAACGTCTGTTCTAATAGTGGTAGAAGGCTGGAAACTGGTGTGGTAGTTCTTTGTAGCCTGTACTACACAATTCTGGAGGCAGAATCAACATTCCTTACTGTTTGGGTGAGAGGTGGGTCACCAAAGTCCTAAAAAATGTTGATGGCATGTGTGATTTTTCACTTTTTGGGTGGCCTTAGCACCACAAGGAATGATCATATTTATTCTAAACAGGATTATTTGTTATATGTGGGAACCTTGCTCTTGCCAAAATGAATTTGAAGGGTATGGTACCACTGGCGGGGGTTTTATGGGGGTCCAAAAACCCTCTCCGGCAGAGGTGACTCTTTTGGAACCCCATATTTGGACCCCCAAATGACCATGTGGGCACTTGATGATCCTAATGGGATTTATACCAGATAAAGATACATATTTGTTCTTTCTTTTAACGAAATGACATTTTTGACTTTGAAGCTCCATAATATGAATTTTATTCTTCATAATGCACCATTTTGGACATTGTTTCCAGAAGTCTGGAATGTAGATCAGGGAGAATTTAGTGTTTAGAATTCAGTGGATGGCAAACAATTAAATACTGAGACTGTCACGGATCAACCCCTTATCCCCCATGAAAGAGACCCGCCATCAAACTTTTAAAGAACTAAATAACAAGAATGTTACATAGTGTAAGAGTTTTTCCTTGCCGCTGTCACTCTCCAAATAAAATGTAATTGAAAATTGAATTGAATAGTGTCTTTAACCATTATCCAACAAATGTGGAAGCAGTGGCATAATTTTGTCATGGACCTTTTGGTCAAGTTTGAATTGGCGAGCACTGCATCCATAGATGTCTGGCACACTGACACAACAAATTATATGTTGGAATGGCACCCAACAGGGGATCTGTCTTTGGTCCGATGGCCATGTAAGGATGTTGTTGACACACTTCATGAATTTCACAAAAATGTCACCATGTTCATTTGGATGTTCAACAATGTTTGCAATGAACCAGTCATCATCATAGATACAGGCAATGTACAGTATTTTCCTGGCTGGAAAATTGAGTTTTGTAGCCGATCTGACTGCGAGTGTTCTGCCTCCGGGTGTTCTGTATCCAAGTGTTCTGAATCCGATCGTTGTCCGGCACCGACATCTGTGAATATTGTATCCTGTGATATTATTTTCATCCGTATCTTATTTTTGAAAATTGTTATAAAGCAATGATGCGATCGTGTTCCACTGATTGTTTTGTCCGGGGCGTAACTCTCCAATTCGTATGTTTCCTCGTGTTTTTTAATATCTTCTGCACTAACAAAGAAGAATGAAATGTTCTTAGCCACAAAACTAAATTTTCCAGCCAGGAAGATACAATTTGTGAAATTCATGAAGTGTGTCAACAACATCCTCACATGGCCATCGGACCAAAGACAGATCCCCTGTTGGGTGCCATTCCAACATATCATTTGTTGTGTCAGTGTGCCAGACATCTATGGACGCAGTGCTCGCCAATTCAAACTTGACCAAAAGGACCATGACAAAATTATGCCACTGCTTCCACAATTTCTTGGATAATAGTTAAAGACACTATTCAATTCAATTTTCAATTAAATTATAATACTAATTATAAAGTTATTTCCACTATTTTCATGCTTTATCATCACTAAATTCTCCCTGATCTACATTCCAGACTTCTGGAAACAATGTCCAAAATGGTGCATTATGAAGAATAAAATTCATATTATGGAGCTTCATAGTCAAAAATGTTATTTAATTAAAAAAAAGAACAAATATGTATCTTTATCTGGTATAAATCCCATTAGGATCATCAAGTGCCCACATGGTCATTTGGGGGTCCAAATATGGGGTTCCAAGAGTCACCTCTGCCGGAGAGGGTTTTTGGACCCCCATAAACCCCCCGCCAGTGGTACCATACCCTTCAAATTCATTTTGGCAAGAGCAAGGTTCCCACATATAACAAATAATCCTGTTTAGAATAAATATGATCATTAATTGTGGTGCTAAGGCCACCCAAAAAGTGAAAAATCACACATGCCGTCAACATTTTTTAGGACTTTGGTGACCCACCTCTCACCCAAACAGTAAGTAATGTTGATTCTGCCTCCAGAATTGTGTAGTACAGGCTACAATGAACTACCACACCAGTTTCCAGCCTTCTACTACCATTAAGTGTCAATTACGGCCGTGGCACCCGAAATTCAAATGGACGCCACGGGCAAACCGTTTGAGATATTGACCTGAAACTTCAGATTCCCTTGTTTGGTAACATAAGGCATATTTTCACTGCTTTTCAGCAAAATCTGAGGTGTCATGTACATGGGTGGCTGAGTTGGCGTGGAATGACCCAGAGTATTAGAATATTTATTAGGGGTCCGAGCAGCGTAGCTGCAGGACCGCTATTGTTTCTGTACCGTTCATTTTTTGCCAAAATTCTGTAAAAGTCATACTGCAGCCTAAACCGTAACTCCAAAACTCTTGACATTTTCAGGTATGGTTACCAGTACCCCCCTCTACCCATAACCCAAAATTTGGGGTACTGCACCCAAAGGTGGCGCTATTGGAAAAAAAAAAGTTAATTATGCTCATTTCTCCTTACCAGATTGACCTAGACTCAAAATTCTTTCATAATATTAATCTCTAAACTCAGATGCATCTTTTTGGCCCTGGTCTTATGGTCTACAAATGTTTACTTTTGCCACAATTTCATGGAAAAGCCAAACATTATAAAAAGTTTCAGACTCTTCAAAAATAATCAAATCTTCACCAACATTCTCACAGACAATGTTTAGACCAAGCCTCACAAAAGTTATCGCTCAGAATTTTGATATTTTGTTCCATTTCAGAGATATAGGCCAATAAAGTTAGACCACTTAGGCCTTTTTTCCTAGATCACCTATATTCCTATAAACCGTAAGTCCTAGAAACTTGACATTTTCAAGTATGGTTACCAGTACCCCCCACTACCCAAAATTTGGGGTACTGCACCCAAAGGTGGTGCTCTTGTCAAAAACGCTTATTTCTTCTTACCAGATTGACCTAGACTCAAAATTATTTCATTATATTAATCTCTACATTCAGATGCATCTTTTTCACCCTGGTCTTATGCTCTAAAAATGTTTACTTTTGCCAGAATTTCAGAGAAAAGCCAAACATCATAAAAAGTTTCACAGGCTTCAAAAATTATCAAATCTTCACCAAAATTCTCACAGACAATGTTTAGACAAAGCCTCACAAAATTTATCAAAATAATTTGGATATGTTGTTCCATTTCAGAGATATAGGCCAATAAAGTTCGGCCACTCAGCCCATTTATCCTATATCACCTATATACCTATATGAGTAATTTTTTTTCTTGGATAACAACCATACAACCACTATTAGGTGGATACCATTAACAGTGCACATTTTCAGATCTGTACTCTTTTTTATAAAGCCCTTAATTCTATTGCCAAATGTATGCTAGGAATTTTCTTGATGTTGTGTGTTTGCCAACACACATTTTCACCATGTGAATGTGACTACCCAATATGCAGGATTGTCAGTGGCTCAGTGGGATAATGCCTAGTGCTGGTGTTTGTTAGGTTGAGAGTTCGAATCCTGGTAGAGCTTTAGGCTCAACCTGCATATGCTATTGGTTATTGAAGATTCACACCATTGAACAGAACCTGAATGACATCAGGCAATCAACATACACAGTCATTAGTTGCCAAGAATCAGAATGCCGAGACACTCTGACATTTAGGGGAACTTCTTTGTTTACTATTTTTCCTTCATCATTAAGTCTATCATATTTATATTTCATCCATTAGTGTTCTTCTCTACAAATGTCTAATTGCCCCAGAATTTCAAAACATTTTCAGGTGTACTCTTTCAGGAAAACCCTTCATTTTATTGTCAAATGTATGCTTGGAGTTTTTCTTGTGTGTTTATCAACACATATTTTCACCATGTGAAAGTGACTGCCAAATGTGTATCACTGTCAGTGGCTCAGTGGGATAATGCCTTGTACTGGTGATCCTTAGGTTGAGAGTTCAAATCCCACTTGAAGCATTAGTGTTCGAATGCTGTTGGGTTGTGGAGGTTAGCATACTAGAATAGAATGCAGTTGGCTTGTGGAGGTTAGCACACAATAACATCACAGCTACTTGTCAATATGTACTTGTAGTGCAAGGCAAGTATAACTGTATAATTATAGGCTGTTTATCTTATTGACTCCGACACAGCTGTAGCCTATAATTATTTGTTATTCTTATAATATTTGTCATTTCTTATACATATTTAGTCGGCTCTTCCACTTGACAGAACAACTCTATATCGGTTTAGGATGTCACGCATGAAACAATGCTGCAGAAACACGAAAATACGACTTTGAGTTTAGTAGGCTATAATTTTCAGTTCCTGTTTATCTATTGCACATTGGGTAATAATTTAAGGAATCGTGTTGCAGTCTTGTAAATAGTGACCCTGCAAGATCCCTAGGCATTGCAAAATCATAGTCTGTGACTTAAACCTCTACTACTTGTCTTTAGATGTGAGAGGGTCTGAGACTGTAGTCTTTCAAAAAACTTTTCCAAATCTTTGCAAATCTTTCCAAAGTCTGTCAGTGTAAGGAGGGCTTGAGGTGAAAGTGCTGTGGAGAAATTGCAGTATTGTTTGGCTCTGCCACCTAACCACACCCAGTTTACCTGCTGGGAAACCCTGTAGCTCCGGAGCAGGGGCTCAGACCAGGATAAATTGTTTGCTCGCCCTCAGTTGACTCTTTTGTTCATCTCAACCCAGCCCTCCAGTGTGTCCTGCTCTGTGTAAATCTTTGAGTTAACGTAAGTCATCACTTTAATGACCCTCACTATTACTTTTGTGATGTTTATCAGTTTGCAGAGTAGCTCTGCAATCATGTGTAAAGTTAAGTTCTTTGTTTGTTGGTTTGGTGTGTTGGAGTCCCATGTGAGAGATGATTAGGTGATGTTGGTTGACTTGGGATGTCAAGTATTGTTTAGTTGTACCTTATATAGCCATATGATTTCAGTTTATTGTTCAAATGTCAATTGGTTTGTTTGTGCGTTGGGATCTGTATTGATTTACCCCATTTCACTGATTACTCCATTTTCTGTTTGTTTCCTCTTTGATGCAGCACACATACAAGTAAAGAACAAAAGAACAGATTAATTGAAACTCAAATAAAGTTCACTTGTGTTGCACCGAAATCTGCCATACCATTGAGCCTTCTGACCGAGGCTCTGCCTGCTCGCCACACACTCACTCTACCTCGACCCACATCGCCCCCTACAGTTCCTTCAGTTGGGTTGTGGAGGTTAGCATACTATAACGTTACAGCTACTTGTCAGGACTTGTCGTGCAAGGAAAGTATAACTGCATAATTATAGGCTGTTCATCTTACTGACTCCAACACAGAACCCACCCCCACCCCCCTTCACCTACTACCACAAATACAATTCCATTCTGTGGGAAACACTGCCTTCCATTATCAGACCCTTCATCTTATCCATGACAAATGCATAGTCCTGTAGAATAGAGTATTGTTAGAATACTATTGAGTTGTGGAGATTAGCGCACTAGAATACTACTGTTAGAATACTGTTGGGTTGTGGAGGTTAGCACACTAGAATAGGGTATTGTTAGAATACTATTGGGTTGTGGAGGTTGGCACACTTTAACGTTACAGCACAGGATAATCCTAATTTTATGCATCAAATTTATTCCAATCCAACTCAAAAGTTTTGAACAACACAAAGTGAAGGTTTTATCCAGATCAAAACCAAGAATAGATTATGTGATCTAATCCAATTTCAGGATCCTTGTTTCCCTTTGAACAACCCATTTTCAAGATTTGATCCAATCCGATAGCCGAAATCTGGTAACTGAAATCCGATAACCGAAATCCGATCACGTTTCTTTTGAACAATTGGGCCCAAACAATCAAAGCATATGTAAAACTAAAAAGCTATGCTACCTCATGTTCGTTTTGCTCGGACCCCGTAAATCACCGCTTGCGGTTATATTTGACATTGTTAATATTGACTCAACTTCAATGAAGCACCCCACATCATCACATACCCTTTACCATATCTCACAATTCGCATGGGGTACTTTCCATAAAATTATCTCTCAATGCAATTGAGCTAATAGCTCAGCTATTAGGCTAACTGAAATAAAACCATCCCAATCTCTAGGTATGTTGAAGGGTATGTGATAGAGCCCGACCGATTTATCGGCGGGCCGATATTAGGCATTTTCAAAACTATCGGTATCGGCATTTATAATGGCCGATAAATGAATATTTTAAAAATAAAATAAAAACGGACGAAACACCCTTCAACCATGTCATGAGTGTTGGCGTTGTATAGTTTGTCCACCAGAGGGCACTCTACACCGTCCCTGCTGGCAACACCCGTGTATAACGCGCCACACATCCTGCAACCTGCTGATCCAGCCAGAGTCGGGCACATAGACAGTAAAATAGATCGGGCAGAGAGAACCAGTCGGGCAGAGAGAACCAGTTATCCGCGAGTGAGATCATCAGTGAAGTGTGTTCATGGTGATTTGGTCACGAGACATACATTGCTTGAATAACAATTAAAAGAACATCCCCATCAGTTCTCTTAACTCAAATAAGCATGACAAAATTCGTGAAATTTTGCTGGTAAATAAGCCGAGAGTGAAGCGGAATTAGCTAGTAATTATGTTACGTTGTTACAGTGTAGTTGACTGTCTGTCCTTTTAACTTTTGACAATGTTCACTCCTCGCACGTCTAACTTACATTTTACAATGCAGGGACTGTAACCACAGATATGCTAGTTATAAATACAGTAATCATTACTTTATTTAGGCAGAATAAGTTTGTTGTGGTTTCCAAGCTCATTAATGTTAACGTTAGCGGTCTTCCACTGATATTCATGGCATTAGCTAGCTTTGTGGTTAGCTAGTCTATGATGAGCTATAATTTAGCAATGGATAACGTCATACTGCAAATTGTAAAACATACGCTTTCAAAATAACAGGCCGGGGAGAGATGATACGTCTCACTGCTATAACTGTCACACTATTAAAGAAATACATCTTCAGTCACATTGTAGACATAGAGAAAAAGTATCAAACGTAGCCTAGCTTGTGCAAAACCTAGCTTGTGCATAAAAGTTAGCTTTTCTTTTAAACGTGTGTGAAATCCAATGACGCGAAGTGTGCGTTTCAGACTGTCGTTCAGCCGCAGCATTAACGAGTTAGGCCTACATAATGGATTTAGATCACTAAATAGTAGGTTTTAGAAGGCAGGCAGCATCTGATGATTGAAAATGGTTTGATGTAGCTTGATGGAAATAATTTTAAAAGTGCAGGTAAAGGGATAAGCAAGCTGACATTGTAATTATAAGGTCGCTTATAAGGCAATAAGGACTAATTATTACACAAGCACACTCAAACATTTAGGAGTGACCTTTATCTTGTTTAATGATAATAGAAATGATGATGATAGTAATAATGTCATCATTATTTTTTGTAATTATTCAGTCTTAGTTCAAAGTTATATTTATGAAGCTTACCAAGTCTTTTAATACTGGTAATTTGATTTGGTTGTTGTTTTTGTGTTTTTGTTCAAAAGACTAAAGTTTCATATCTTTAAGTTTCTATTTTTATACATTTTATTTATCAGAACTTTAATATATATCGATGTTCCTCTGTGACAATATTATTATGCATTATCATATTATTTTAGTCAATACTCTACAAATAACTACAAATAACTAATGTTAGGGAAATCTGTTTTGTTGCGCGTTTCTGAAAAAAAAAAAAAAAAAAAAAAAAATGGGACCAAGACTGGAATCCCAACAGAAACAGCAGTGCAGAGAAGCATATCCCAGCCTTGGCGGGGGAGATTTTATTTATATATATATATATATATATATATATAGGCCGATATATCGGAATATCGGATTTTTAAATCAACAAATATTTGTATCGGCCTTCAAAATCCTTTATCGGTCGGGCTCTAGTATGTGATGATGTGGGGTTATTTTAATTCCAAAGGCCAAGGGAACTTTATCAGGATGTATAGTACCATGGATCCATGAAATAACTGGCCTTTAAAGGAACCGTATGCAAGAAATGTATTTCAATTAATCATAAAAGGGCCTTGATATGTCACTAGACATTAAGAAATCATGTTCATTTCAAATACTTATATCACTGACAACAGTAGTCCGGCCAGGATATTGTCATTTAAAAAGTGAAGTTGCAGCCCTCAACTGATGTTGATGTTGTGTTTTGGCCTGATGCGCCACCCTCCACCTATCTACTAATCACAAAGTCAGTAGTGTTTCGGCATCCGGGTTGCCAACCTCAGGGGGGAGGGGATACAACGCTCTAGAGTAATTTCAAATTGATTGCAGTACCAGTTTTGGCCACAATCTTACATATGGTTCCTTTAAAAATAAAAATCTGCCTGCTTCTATGGGAATTTAACATAGGGGTATGAATACTTATGCACCCTGTATTTTAATGAAAAACATTTATTTATTTACGATACATTATTCATTCACAAAGAAAATTGGTGTCCTTAAAGGTTGGACACATATGAATGGTACCCTTAGTAATACAGATGTAACTATTTAAGGGAATTCATAATTTATAACAAAGGAAAACACACTGATAACACCTAAGAATGGCCTGCTATTTGGGAAGTGTCTGGCTCACTGTCCCTAGCTAATCCACTGTTTGCGATTTAGGGCTATAGCATATGCCGGGTCTAGCTCTGTAGTAGTTGATCAGCGAAAAATACCGTCTCCATGGCTCATTTTCTGTGTTTTAATGCAAAAAAACACCCTGGGGTCAATTTTCACCGGAATTATACTTTAAGACTCCACATCAAAGTGATCAGAGACATTGTTGAAAAGCACTTTTATCTGCTGAATCAAACTCTTTACCTTGGGGATGCTGTCATGATTAGCAATTTCTGGCACATGCTTCTCTGCACTGCTGTTTCTGTTGGGATTCCAGCCTTGGTCCCAATCACTGGAGATCAGAATGTCTTTTGACAGCAGAGCCTCAAAAGGGTTGACTTTGGGTTGGGCCGTTTCATCCTGAAACAACAAAAATGTACAAACATCTAAATGCCCACATTCAGAGACACACAACACTGAAATATGACCAACAGCTATTTTTCCTAAATACAACAGACAAAAGCAAAGCTTGCAGCACAACAGGGCAGAAAATCATTACAAAGTTCTGACCCTAGTTTTTCCCTGTTTACAATCCCTTGTAAAATCAATGACTGTTGCCTGTGAAGGACAGCATGACAAATGTGAAAAGGAATCTTGACCAACAGCATGACCTCAGTGATGTTAGACGAATCAGTGAGGGCAGCAGTCTCCACTGTCAAAGCAGTGGCCACGGTTGTAACTATTACCAAAGGAACATTAGGCAGGGATGTAGATTCCAGGTTGAGAACATCAGAACAGGGTACAGATTCCAGGACGGGAATATCAGGCATGGGCGCAGATTCCAGGGCAGGAATAACAGGCGGGGGTGCAGACTCCAGGACGGGAATATCAGGCGGGGGTGCAGATTCCAGGACGGGAATATCAGGCGGGGGTGCAGATTCCAGGGCGGGAATATTAGGTAGGGATGTGGATTCCTCCATAGAGACCTTTGCCTCAGCGACAGGATGAATGGACTAAAAGAAATCAGGGAAAGAACAACAGATAACTACAAATCTCAAATCTCAGTTGACCACTGCATTAATTACATTTATATGAGATTTGAGACTGAAGCCATAGAAAAACTTACTCATTCACAAATTCATGGAAACGGAAAAACATTATGACAAAAGCATTATGGGCCCCGAGTTTGACAGTGAAGCTATGGGGAAGCTATGTTAAGGCCAGGACTCTCTGGTGAAGTAAATTTGAATAAACCACATGTACATGTAACCAGAATTTAATTCCGATCTATCTATTGGCAAATAAATGTCAACATCCCTTTATCGTAAGAACGGGACATTCTGCCATCCTTTGTGAAAAACTAAGCAGGACAATATATTGGCTGCAAATAGCCCATCATTCACACGTCCCAGCAGGGTGTCCAAAACGGTACAAACATGTAGCTGTATCATTAAAGTAACTTGTTGAATTGATAGGAGTTCAGAGAGGTTTCACTTCATTATTCAACCTAATCTGTAATCTCAACTTCATGTGTGATGATCGTTAATTAAATAGGCCTACCTACCAGGGGTGTGTTTCCCAAAAGCATAGATGCTAACTACGATGCATCTTTCGTGGTAGTGTCACTGATATATCGGAGTTGACAGTATTTGAATCAAACGTCACAGATACGTAGACATACATACATAGAGACATACATTGTTGATATTTGGTTGTATTTTGCATTTTAGTAAGAGCTAAGAAATATGCTCTTAATTTTTCATTATTAAAAACGTCATATCATAGTTAGCAACTATGCATTTGAGAAACGGACCCCAGACTGACAACAGTTCATGAGAACTCATCAGGTCTTATTATTGTAGGCTACTGCTGGTGCTCCTGCTTTTCCATATAAGATACACCAGTTTGCTGGTATGTAGTATGTAGTAATGTGCAAACGATTGCCTTTTTGCAAGTTCCATATGGATGGATTATCACTAGATGAAAAACAGAATGACCTTGAAGTGTATGGCACAGCACTCAAACTTAAATCAGGTATAGGCCTAGTTGTGTAATTCCTCTTCAAACTATTTGATCTTAGTCCACTCTCTTCCGTTTGTACAGTAAGTGCTTAAAGGAGAATTACGGCAATTCTTCACATAGTTCTTTGTTTCTCGATGTCATTGAGTATGGTCGGTACAAAACAACAAAAAAACATTGGTTCTACCTAGCTCGAGCCCCCGTGTTCATGCCTCCAAAGTGTTACACTGTACTGTAGCTGCCTGGTAGATCTAGCTGTTGGCTGCAGCAACTCAAGCTAGGTAGTACCGATTGTGGGAAACAGTATGAGAAAAATCGACAGAATTCTCCTTTAGTTTGGAAAATATTACATGCAAGCGGACAGGAGTGCGCTCCAAAGAATCGCCCCTTATTCTAAAACATATAGGCTACAAAACACATACTGTAAATAAACGTTAACAAGGGTACATTATTTCCAACAATGACCTATCCACAGACAGTACGCTAATATTGTATTTCAATGCATGACCAACATATATATGAAACAAGGTAGACAAACCAATCTTCCTGTTTATCAAAACTTGTGGTATTGTCAGTTAATTCATCCAGTTTGTTAATCTTTGTGCTTCTTTCCAATTAATACTAACACCATACAAAGGTAGAATATTAGTAGGCCTGTCATAGTTATCAGATATCAACTCCTAGGCCTAAGACTAAGGTCATTTTTTGGCATCACTACTGAGTATCCTATCGGGCTTCCATTGGAAATAAAACATGCTTCAACATGACATATATATAAATATAACTAAATATTATTACATTACATTTAGCAGACACTTCTTGACCAAAGTGACTTACATATGTCAGCTATATTACAAGGGATCACATTGTCCCCGGAGCAACTTGGGGTTAAGTGCCTTGCTCAAGGGCACAACAGTGGAAGCTTGGAATTGAACCGACAACTGCATCTGCTACTATACCGCTGCGTCAACGTTTCTTCCGTGATTTGGGAAAAGCCCGTAAAAGTCCTGGCAGGAAGAATGCATAAGGATGTAGATCCAGGAATGCACTAATATTTTGTTCGTAGTCCATTTTGCAACAATTATTAGTTAACACTAAGTTGTAAACACTTCGAAAAAAAAAATATTAAAAACTGGATATACCAAAAAACGTTGATGTAATCGCTTCCTGCCAGGACTTTTACGGGCTTTTCCCAAATCACGGAAGAAACGTCGACGCAGCGGTATAGTAGCAGATGCAGAGGCAAGTGTTATTTAAATAAACTCCTTAAAACTCCTGGTGCACTTACAAACTTTCTAATGCCTCGTTATTGGACTAAAGGTCATAGTTGTACTACTGTAGAAGTTTCGTACCATTCAGGGCATTATTAGTGGGGTAATTTACGAGATAAAAGTTGGTTCCATTACGACTGCAGTACGTCATTAGTTTCTGACAGCGCTACTCGACCAGGGTTCGACCAAGGGAAAAAAGGTTCTGGGAGGGTGTTTGGCTCGGGGTCATGGTGCAAAGGACCCTAGGGTGAAATTACTCAGAACCATCGCTTTAACCACTACACTACCACCGCCCTATCATATCACATATGTTTTGCTCATAATCTTATTGCTACATAGATTAACAAAATAACAGCCTGATTGGATGTGACACGGCATTTTAAAACTTCAGTTCAGATGTGCAACAATATTGAGATTGTAAATGCTACTGTAATATCGTCTGACGCATTCCATTAAAAGGAGAACTCCAGCCAAATTTTAACACAGAACTCAGTTGATCAAGTTCACGGAATACTGTTGGTCGGAAAAAAGTGAAAAAAAAAAAAAAAAAAAAAAAAAAAAAAAAAATCGGTGCTGTCTGAAAGCGAGTTAGCCGGCTGCCGACTCAACCCAACAAAACAATTTCAAGATGACTTTGGGTGTTGTGCCTTAAGTGAAAGCTATTACAGTACTTCGCCCATGATATCAGGCTACTGATCAACTGAAAATTTTGCGGCGGCGCTCACAATCTAGGAACAGCGATTGGGATATTAATTGTTTAAATAGTTACGAACAGGCTTGGAATTTCGCCATTTTAGGGGAAAGGCTACTTGGCCTTCAGTTGGGCATATTTGGTGGGGGGCACAAAGACCACATGTCAGGGCACCAAGGCCAAAGTTAACTATACAGTAGTAGGCTATAAAAATTATCTAAGTTGTATTTAGCCTATTCACAGCAGTAGATCTGCATCACTGTATGAAACATGAAAAAACATTTAACATGACATATTACATACCACTGTAAATCATCTGATCATCTAATATTTACAGATATCTAGGCTATATTTAACATTTATTTTATATTTGGCCTGTTATGAAATCATGTTTTGAACAATTTAAGCACAGCTCAGCTTTAAGAAACTCAAATAGCCTAGATGCATGCTTAGCACTTTGTGATCATTAAGGCTACTTTCACAAACTCTTAGTCAGCTGTATATCCTCTGATTTTAATATTTACCAATATCTAGGCAATATTTGTAACATTTATTTTGTATTTGGCCTGTTATGAAAACATGTAGAATGATTTAAACACATTGTGAAACTTAAAGCCCAAATTTGGAGACATGCATGAGGAACACTCTTTAATAATCAAAAAAATAAACCGCTAATGAAGTAAACTTGTGACCATCAAAAATCCTTTATCGCCTGTAACTCTGTGATAACAGGACGTAACAGGAAGGCATTTGGCTGAGCAACGGAGGTTAATATGCTCTATATTTTGTCCAAATAATGTCTGTCTATCATCGTTGCACTCGGAGAAAACCAGAATGTTTAATTTGTCCTGCGTTTCTTCTACGGCTGCAAACGGGATTCACTCGCAGTTAACCAAATATTTCTTTATTAGGGCAAGGCATATTTCTGGCTATTAAATTATTTCTAAACCAGGCAGGCTTCGGCAGTAGGTCAACTGAGAAGAATGGGTGAATTTGGATGCACTTTCTTTTTTTGCCGTCTGCGGTCACTTTCTCCACTGCGTAAAAGACTAAATTAATTTGCGCTGTGAATGCTAAGATTATTTGACAAGCCATAGGCTAAATAAAAATTGCTATTAGTCGGACACAAAGCAGAATATTGAAAGAAGTGGCCTGTTCACAGTGGCCTGTAAACCTCTGATTTTCAAAGGGGCATCACGGCCAACGCAAGGGGCAACGACGGCCATAGCCGTCGTGGCCGTCATGCAATTCCTACCCTGATTACGAAATAGTAATTTAATACCTTGTAAAATCACAATTACTACATTTTAATACCTTTTGGGCTTACTTCCGCAGACACCCTGTCTATGCAGGAAAAACCCTAGTAAGGTAATGCACTGAATCCACCATTAAGTTATTTTTAGCTCATATATTTGGCCGAAGAGTAATTCCCTGTGTATTAGCTGCATTGTGTATAAACCGCAGGACAGTGTTTTATACAAATAAAAAAAAAAAAAAACATACTAACCGCAGCCGTGCAGGGCCCCAAAAAGGCCAATCAGAATCAGATCAAGCTTTAATCATAAAGAATGAAGAAAAGAAATGCATTCCCATGTATGGCCCTTCCCATGCTTTAACATCATAGCTAAAGAAATTGTGCAAAATCAATGTATAAATCTTGGTTAATAGTCTGGAAATTATAGTAATTAGAATCAGCTGGTTTAAAGAATGGTTGGAACTATGTGGTAGGACAGTTGAGAGGGGCAGCACTTTTGTCCTGACTGGTCATGGCACAGACCGGCCCACAGTGGATAATTTTCCTGTAGTGTTACAAACTCAGAACACGAATCACTTTAGGTTTACAGGGTCTTTAATCTATTTATATAACTGCTTACATACCAAGAGCGACTGGAGTGGCAAAATTCGCTCTGGCAGCCCTGCTTTTGATGCTTGAAGAGATATTTCAGACGCCTGCTTGAATGTTCAGTCATACCGTAATTTCCCAACTATTAGCCGAGGCTTATACAATGATTTTTGCAAAAAATTTCTTCAGCTATGACGTTAATACACGGGGGCAGCTAATATGGTATTTGGTTTTATGTAGTAGTTTTTAATATGGTATAATATGGTTTTGTTTCTTTTATCTTGCATAAAACACTGTCCTGCGGCTAATACACAGGAAATTACTGTATGTTACATTTTTAAGAGAACCATTGGGATAACGTATCCCTACACAAATTAACTTAATTTGATATTAAGAAATACTTTATCAAGAAGCGTTTAAAATATTAAATTAGGCTTTGCCTTAATTTTGAATGATGGTCTTTGACAGCATCTGGCAATGATGGTCTTTGACAGCATCTGGTTACTTTATCATGTAACGTTGTTCAGCTTATAAAAAAAGATATTTCATTGATCCATTGATCATTTATTTCATTGATTCTCTATATCACTCATACAGTGATATGGAGAATCCCCTTGTTATTGCAAACACTAAACAGAACAAATGTTTCATAGGAACTGAAGTTCACATAGGTTTTGTGTACACCTAATTTTGAATTGGTTGCCGGTCGTTGCCGCTGAGCCGTGTCATAACTCATTACCATCAAGTTAACCAAGCTTCAACTTCCTGTTTGACGCTCTTGGTGCTCAAAATGCCCAAAACCCGACGATGACGGCTTTGCAGCTTCTCGCTGCCGAGAGACGCCGGCTCTCATAGAAAATAAATGACGTCCATTCGTCAGGGCAATTTTTGCAGCTCTAGTCACTCTTGGTGCGTACACAGGTATAATGATTAATTTCCTGTCTCAGCAAAATGACCTGGTGGATTGAGTTCCAGATCAGCATCACACCCTCTTACACCCAAATCAGTGGGGCACATCATATGCCTCAATTCTGATCAGTACAACATGTTTTGAGTCTGTACAGAAAGGTGAGTTTACAGTATGCATTTGAGCCAATCATATGTCAACTCACATTTCTCAAATCATACATCAACTCACATTTCTGCTTAAAGCAGCAACAGTTTTTTTGTTTTTTTTTTGTGACATCACTCGCTAGTTATTCGGATCACCATGGGATGGCCATCCAGGCAAGCATATGACACAAACCTACACAGTGCTGTGGGTCACCAGAGAAAGGCCTGAGAGTGTTGTTAAGGATTGCTCCAAGTACCTCTGGGTCACTTGTGACTGGTGTGGCACTTGTGACGTGCGTCTCCTCCACTGCCGACTCGGGCGTCTTCACTGGCTTGAGTTCACCATCCCCCAGGTACATGGACACTGGGTTGGACTTGCAAGATGTCTGAGAAACACAACAGGTTACACATGACCGCGTGTAACTGATGCGTTCCATATGCAGAGCATAAAAATAGTTTTAGTTAGATTGGTCTAATTTTTTCGAATGTGCACACTGCCATCACATCTGGTTTATACCAACAATGGTATCATGTAGCTGCCCAGGTCATAGCTGTAATGGTCATGGTAATAAAAAAAATGTGCATTTGAGATTTTTAATACAGCAGTACACGCCTGTAGCAATCTGTTCGTAGGTTTCCAAAATGGCATTAAAATGTAAGCATCACAAACATATTTCACAAATTCTTGTTCCACTGAGACTTTTCTGGCACTAACCTCTAAGTAGTCAGCTTTAGAACATGATACTGCATGTCCCTCGGTCTGGAGGATGCTGTGGACGTATAGGTCCTCATGGGTATGCGTGTCACACAGGTAGACTTGCATAAAACCACCACGGTAACGGTCTATGGCTGCAACCAGAAGACGATCACAGCACAGTTTCTGGAAACATCCAATGGCATTTGCTGTCCAGCAGACCTGAGTTGAGATGAGATGTAGTGTTAATTTCGTCAGACGAGACGAGAGGAAATATGTTCGTCAACGACCTTTTTTTTCATGACTAAGACGAGACGATGACGAGACGGCAGTAATGTCCTGAAACACTGACTAAGACTATCTTAAGATGCATTGTTGTTGACGAAAAAAGACGAGACTAAAATGTTTTGCATGAAATAAAAACTAAGATAAAATCTCCCTTCATGTTCGTCTACAAAATGAGAAGACAGAATATCTAGCTGTTACGTTTTCAAAATATTCCGAATGAGTTCATACGCAAAAGCTTTCCTGTAGGCTAGTCTACGTGCTGCTGCTACAACCCTGTGGCTGCAACACGAAACTACATGGAACAAGAACCTGGAGATTTCTGCCAGAGTTAGCAAGCTAACTACCTAAGCTTTATGCCACAATGCTACATACCCAGAAGTTGAAGCTTCTCTCATACAAATTAACATCCCCCAGAATGTCCATACGAAAATGTTCAGCATGTAATGTCAACTATTCATCTACAGTGGGCATCGCTTTCAAATGGCCACTTCAGTCGCGCATTACGAAGCGTGAAGCTGCGTGAAGCTTTAGTACCACTTTCATGCTTTATATAAAATTCTTCAACAGAAGGCATCGAATGTTGTCTTGTTTGTGGAGCGCTTTGCTTGCTTCTGTAATCTCGGCTTCATTGAAAATGAGGGCTTCCCTCAATGACCCTCCAAGAATAAATAAAGGCTGAATGAATGAATGAATGAATGAATGAATGCCCAAAATAAAGGCCTGTGGTTTGCGCAGCCTACAGTAAATAACAGACCCGCCAGAATGTGCGTTATGATGCTTTTTTACGAGCAAGATGTGGACATACAGCTCTTCAGCAAACGGCAAGGCAAGGTATGCCCAATGAAAATAAATTAACGCAACGCAACACAACACAGACCCTGCTTCTCTCGCGTCAATCACTGACAGTAACCTAGAATAAATGCATGGGGAAAAACACTTCCCCATGACAAAGACATCGTAAAACACTGAAAGTTAATATTTTGTCACTAGCAACATACATCTGTCCTATGTTAAATGTATTATGTTCCAAGTAGCCTATGCGTAATTCTGCTTCATAAAGTTGAACAAATACATTTGCTTATTTCACAGAAAAATATAAATAGCCAGTTAGGGTCTACAGTGCAGAGTTGGTAAGTTATGGTAGGCCAACTTGCAGTGAACATACAAACAGGGGAAATTCTTTCTCTTGTAGCTGAGCAGCCTCAGGTGCGCACGTAGACATAAGGCCAAACATGCAAGCGCCAATGAATCGTGCTCTCACGACAATCACGCCGATAAACTTAAATAGGTTAACATCACTCTAAGTTCGCCTTCAAGCAAGGAAAACGATGATTTGAAGACATCTGTTTCGTTGGAAGGGCAATGGGTAGCAACAGGGCAACACAGACAGGCCTGATGGCAGAGCTGTTATGAGAGTATTAAAAATATGGGATATTCTACGGGAAAACATTAAAACGGCAAGACAGCGGGGGAAAGTTAAAATACATAAACACGGAAAAAGTTGGCATGCATTGTTTCGGTCCCCGTGCACAGGGATTATTTGTCATATTATTAATGACCTATGATTATTTGTGAAATTGTGCAAACAGGCGCAACACATTGGAAAAGGAAGGACTGGTAGCATGCAAGCTCACGGGAAAGATTGATTTAAGAACGTTATCACAGTGTGTGGCTGTGGCGCGGGTGGAAGACAGCGACAATTGGCAGGGGAGGGTCATGTTTTTTTTAACAATTCTGTCGGAGGGTCATTGAACAATTTCTAGCAGGCAAGAGAGGGTCATGCAACTTGCAACTGAAGCACTCAAAATTCCTCCGGTGGCCCCTTCAATAAATAACGAACAGTCCCTAGATTGCTGCTGGGCTATATGTCTTGGTTCATGTCTGTTAACAACTCATTGCCGTCAAACACATAGCCTATCTCGCGGTTGCATCCATTACAAACAAACAGGCAATGTGAACGTCTGGGATTGGGGAGAGCACTAAATGCTCTACTGAATAAGCACGAAGTCAAACCTTTAAATGAAAAACACTATTTAATAATAAAAAAAATAAATAAAATAAACCGCTAATGAAGTAACCTTGTGACCGTTTATCGCTTGTAACTCCATGATAACAGGACGCAACAGGAAGGCATTTGGCTGAGCAACGGAGGTTAATATGCTCTATATTTTGTCCAAATAATGTCTGTCTATCATCGTTGCACTCGGAGAAAACCAGAATGTTTAATTTGTCCTGCGTTTTTTCTACGGCTGCAAACGGGATTCACTCGCAGTTAACCAAATATTTCTTTATTAGGGCAGGCATATTTCTGGCTATTAAATTATTTCTAAACCAGTCTGCTAAAGTCTGTAGTGAAGTCTGTGTAGGGTTTTCCAGGCTCCATTTCTTTTTACGAGACACCCTGCTCACTTGAGCCATCTACCGGTTGTTTGGGTTGTTGCAGCGTCTCACTGGAAAAATGCAAATTAAAGTCGCGTGATACCGCGTGATCCCACGCGCGGACCGAGAGTGAAGCTGGCCAAGTCGAAGCACTGCCCACTGTAGTTAGACTGATGATGCAAAGTTTGCTAGCAAGTAAGCTAATATGGAAAGTTCGCTAGCAAGTTAGCTATGGCTAAGATGGAGAGTCTGTTTGGGGAATGTGTTGCAAGAGCTTGTAGACAGAAAACACCTAAAACTGTCATCTTTGCTCACAAGCCAAGCATCCAAACGTCTGGCCATTTTCAACAGAAGGGCCAGATGAAAAATGTCATTTCACATTACCCCAACTGGCTTGATCCCAGACAGAGATGAAGGAACGGCCTGAGCAGGGAGCGTTGCATAGCATGCCCTGAAATTTGAAATATCAATTATTTATAATTTACTGTAATTTCCAATGTCTTTTAGTTAAAACAAATCACTTAAATGTTCACTTTATTTTAAAGCTTTGTGCTGCCTTTATGCATGTAACAAATATTACATTACATAGCCATTTGGTATATCCTCAAACATAGGAGTATCATTTCAATCAATACAGACTTATTAGAACACAGTACCGAATATGAAAGCTTATATCAAACCATGTAAATTACTTTTAATCTCACCTACACAGATTAAGAGCCATCCAACAATAAGGCAACAGAAACATACGTAAATGACTAGATCAAGTCAGAAGCACTCACTTGAGAAAGCAGAGGCGGTCCCTGTCCACCGTGTTAACATCACCAAAGTCTGTGTAGTACACCTCCACCTGCTGGCTGTCCAGTACCTGAAGGATGACCACCCGATAGAACCAAATATCCCTGGGGGCCACGCAGCACACCTGCCCAGGTCGCACATAGCCATCCAACAGTCTGTAGCGCTGGCTCATCTCTGGGCATGCATAGAAGGTCCTGTAGACAGAAAAAGAGGTTTACTCAAACCAGGTCTGCTCCTTTTGCACTGAGCAGTCATTATTTTAAAAACCACAACCAAACTGCACTGAATGGAACCTCATTTGCAACATCATGTCTTCCAGCATTCGAGATTCCTGGCCCTCAAAGCGCACATAGAAGTGCCCAGGTGACTCCACATGCTCAACCAGCACAGACAACAGCTCTCTCTCCTTGCGCAGGGTTGGAGCCTTCAGCCTTTGATTCTTCACAGCATCAAGAGGCACCACAGAGTCCACAGGCACCTGCTCCAAAACCTGGGTACAGGCATATATTCAAACATAGGCATGTACCAACAGACATACTCAAGAGAAGGCATGTTTACTTCAGCACACATGTGAGGGCCTACAAACCACAATTATGACCCCCGCCACACACATTTTACATTTACAGGTACACAAAACCCATACACCCATATCAAACAGGACTGTTTGGGTTGCCAGACCTGTTGGATGGTTTTGTCGACCTTCTGCTCTGCATTTATCGGTAGGTCATCTGCAGTGTCCTCCTCTGCAGTTCCATCCCAGTGGGAGTCCTCACTGTTCAAGTAGTGGCCCTGCTCTGCGGTGTCTGATGCCTGCGTCACCACCAGGTGGCTCTTGTCCTCCTTTGAGTCGGGTTGGACGCAGAGTACATCGCTCAGGGCCCCCACTAGCTCGGACACGTTCACAAAGCCGCTCTCAGCCAGAGGCAGGTCCTCACCAAACATTTTCTGAGAAGAGATCGCTGAACTGAATGACAAACTCACTTTACAGCAAATAAAACCTGATGGCACGCACACCACACCCACAGTAGCTGGGCTTCCATTCAGCTAATTTGCATTTGTTTTCACATTTGTATTTGCAGGAACATTTAGGTAAAGAAAATGTGCAATCTATGTGCCTTTCCATCCACTGTGTTCTAATAGTTCTAAATAGTTCTAAATAGTTCTTGAATTTCCCCTGGGGATCAATAAAGTATCTATCTATCTATCTATCTATCTATATGGACATTCTCCAAGGGAAGTTATGTACGAATAAATGGTTTCCATCAACTTCAATCAAATGGTCCTTATGCAAATAGTGAATAATGTATTTTTATATGCATGAGAAGATTTAACGCAAATCTTTAAGTGTTTAAGTGCCTTGTTGATCTGTTCATCTAAATGTGATCAACTTACTCTTCTGATACTTGCTTCAGTCCGATAATACTTTGAACAAATGATGGAAGTTGCATAATTGCTGTTGAAGTCAAAATACTGACAGCATGAACATAGCTTTAGGCACATGTGTGGTATTTGCCTATGTAGTTGTTCTCTGCATCACTTCAACTTTTTTTTGGAAACTGTCGCCCTAACAAACTGAAGTATCTGCTCAGTCACAACCCAGGTTAAGCTTTTCTTTCCTACCTTGTACACTAGTGGGAGCTGATGGAGGGCAATGCCATTGATGTTTTCAGTTACTATCTGGGGAAACATATGAGAAACAGTGAGGCATGATGAATTAAAGCTGTATCAGTTATCAGACACATATGGAGATATATATAATTACAACCTATTGGCTGAATCCTTGGAGTGGAATCCTTGAGTGAAAGGGGGGAAAAACTAAAGCAGTTCTTCATACTAATATTTGGATGAAAATGGCAGTCAACTGATTGATTATTATAATAAATTAAGTAATCTTTCTCAACAAACTGGCAAGAGAGCCCATGGAAATAGTGGACTTGCTACTCCAAAGTTTGATGTACCATCCGTAACTGCAGTTGAACAGGTTGGTTTTCTTCAATGCCTAACTGACCTGATGGAGTTTGGCCTTCAATTCCGGGCTGACTGTGCCTGCATCCCCAAACTCAAGGATCTGCTGCCGGAGCTGCTCCTCGAGCTGCACTCACACAGAAACATGGTGATACACAGCTGGTGATGGTCACAAAAGAATAGTTTGGCATTTATATGTTCAATCCATTTTTGTTCCTGTTTCTTTTCTAAACTGTACAATGAAATAACGCAAACAGTCCATCCAATTCCATGAACAGTTATCACAACACCACGAATACTTTAAATTAGCATGATTTGAGCCATGAATTGACATGAAACTGGGGACAAACAAACCTTTAAGATTGACTTCTCAAAGGACTGACGATCCACCTTAGACTCTGCATCCTGCTTGTCAGAGTTGGTGCCAGCCGGCACTTCTGACACTGGTGGCTTGATGATATGGTCCTTATTTTCAGTCTGCGGCTGACTCTCCTTCAAGACTGAGTTGGATAGGTGGGATCACAGCAGAACTGACATTAACACATTTTCCTTAACAGTTTTACATACAGTTTTATTGTTAGAATCAAGGCTCTGAACCGGTTCATCGAGCGAAAACAAAACCAGAAACAATTGATAGATTGCTAGGAACAACAACGAAACCAATATATTTTTTTTATTTTAATGTTCTGGAACAGAAACGTGTATTTGAAATAATGGTTACGTTATAATAATGTTATTTCTTTTGTTCTACAATTATAATAAAAAATTAAATATTTTCTGTTTGAAAACAATGCATTCGTGGCTGCTTTATTTATGGACCCAAGGTACAGATTATTTCTGACAGAACATCAAGTTAAAATGGCTAAAATACACCGTAAATGCTCTCGTAAATGGGATGCCATTCAAATCTTGCCCATCAGTCCAGATAACGCAGCAGAGTGCACGCCTTCCTAAAGGTGTACCTTTAATAGCTAAAGAAATAGACCTCCGTTGAACCAAAAGGTACTGTAGGGTGCCTGTTGAGTCTCTCTTAGATGCTTATTCGAGAGAAGTGCGTTTAAAACTCAGTGAAAACGTCCTCAGTTATTGGGCCGCTGTGACTGTAACCAATCCTGATTTGCACAAATTTGTTAGACTTTGCCTAACCAGCTGGCTAGAAATGATTAAAGTGCTCACATAGGCACTGATAGGTTGAAGCTGGTGTAGAAAACTCATTACAAAGATGGTAATTATGCTAAATCCTCTTGCTGCATGCATGATGACCAGTCAGTCTTCTGTGTGTATAATTTACTTGATCAGTTTATTTTCTCTAAATAAGATTTATGTATGAGTAGTATGTTGTTCATGTTGCAATAATTATTTGGACCAATTCAACTATGAACCATAAACTGTGTGTTTAGATTGGATATGTGCAGCAAACAAGTGACTCTCTTACTCTTCCATTGACTTCCATTGTATTAAAAGAGCACCACATGTGGTGAAAAGTGGTACTGCAGATCCAATACAAATTCAGTGGATTTATAGACAATATTTAAATAAAATCTTATCTCAATGAAGAAACTCAGCAACAAGGGCAGATGATCCTCACATACAGAATGATATATGGTAAAATTTTAAAAAATCCTGTTAACTGTCCACGTGGTGAAATGAGAAGATGAAAACAGGCTTTTTGAAAATCAAGCCCAATTTTAAAAAAATGCTCTGAAAATATTAAAATTATAACAACCAAAGTTAATGCATGGACAGGACCTTATAATACATACATGAGTAGGAAAAAAATCTGATGAATGTGTGTCACATACTTTTTGAATGAGAAGCCCTCAAAGGTGATGATGTCTTTTCACATTATGAATTTATAGCCATTTTCAGAGCTTTCCAGAGGGGAAAGTACACAAGATACGTCTGATCCGATTGGATTTTTTAATTCAACAGGAAAATGTACTTCTATTCACATAGTTTCACTAATGTGTGTGAAATACCAAAAGAGCCAATAATGCTGGAAGTTGAACAAAAAGGATTGTTCACCACAATGCTTAAAATGACTTGAAGTTTCAAAGGGCTTTAGTTTTGCAACGATTAGTTATACAGATATACTATTTAATATCTATGCATGGATTTGGTCTACAAACACCTGTGATTTTTTTTTGATTTTTTTCAGAGAGGGTCACCTGCCAAATTCAGCTGAAATTGGGTGATTTCACACGGAATGACCCTTGTGCATGAAGAAAAAGCCTAAATGTATAAACATGTTGGAGTTTAAACAAGGACATTAGCAAAGAATAAAGAGTAAAATATTTAGGCCTATCAATAGGCTAGACATTTTTATGCCATCAGAATATTGTCATATCACATAGCACTACATGGTACATTATTAACCATTTTTTATTTGGTTCTAACCGGTTCGAGAACAGTCATTTTAAGGTGGAACGCAAAAGAGAGTTTCAGTTTAGAACTGAAAACAAACAAGGGTAGCGACATGCTTGAGAGAACGGTGAACAGACTTCACCATGTCAAACGCTGTCAAACTATGGTCAAACCAAACCAAGCTCTATATAATCCATAATGATTGTGTTTACATGCACTTCAGTATCCCGGTTATGATCACGATTTTGAAGCATCCGAATAAGTCCGTATCCCGGTTTTGAGTAACCCGGTTATGCTAGGTGGACTAGGCCTACTCTGAAAGAAACTGGGATGCTGTTCCATACACCTTATACCGGTTGCTCATGCAAACACGAGACTGCATTGGAAACCGGAATAAGGTGTGCTTAAAGTACTTTATTGTTGGTCATGTATGCAGGAATATTAATAACCGTTTTTTTTTCTGTGTTCATGTAAACACCAATCCTGAATATGACCAAAATCAGGATAAGCCTCATAACCGGGATACTGAAGTGTATGTAAACGCAGTCAATGATATTTCATCCCACTCCACATACACACCTGAATGTGGAGACAGCCTATTGGTTGTACTGGATGCATGCTGCTTGGGAGCTTCTGTGTTTTGATGGGGTGTCAATGGCCTCAGTGGTGTAATACAGGTCTTCAGCTTGAGTAGGGACCCACTCCGGCTCTGTACAATAGCGATCAGATCAGCAGAGGCAGCGAGCAGCTCAGCGAGCGAGTAATAGCCAAAGCATTCCGGCTGCAGCCGTCGTCCAAAGCGGAGGGCATAGCGTTGCTCTAACTCGGACAACCTCAGTGGGCCCTGAGACAGAAGCTGGCGGAGCTGGCTTCGCAGGTGTGCAGGGAGTGGTGGAGGGCCAGTGACCCGCCGGGGCATGATGATCGAATTGCCTTGGGGATAGTGCTGTCTGCCGAAGCCAAAGGACCCAAAAGTCCGCCCTGAAGCAGGCTTTCCCTTAGGGGTCCTCTGTTTGGCCACTAGCTGCTGGATACCTCTTGTGGTTTCATCTACAACAGCTGAAAAATAAAAGCACTTAATTATCACAGGTGTACATGATAATATAAGGCAGGCTCAGTATTATACCAAATAAGACTAATCTTGTTAAGAACCTGAAACAAAAATATTTAGGGAATAAATTAATGTTACAATTAAAATAACAACGTTTGTTTGAAATGTAGTTTAAGCTATTACCTTTCAACCTCATACTGCCATCTTGTTCATAGTCCACATAGACCACGTCAGGCATCTCTTTAACCATGTCCAGTACATGTCGAAATCCAAGTGTCCTTAGCGGTAGGGGGTAACCGAGTAAAGCCTGGTAGTCCCGCTTGAGCTGTTCTGGTGCAACGCCAAATTTGGCTGAGACCAACAAGGATCGTACATCCTTCTTCAGGGCCGAGAACAACTGATCCTGATTCACATTCATGGCTGGTGACAGAAGCAATTAGGCTATGGCATTGTGAATTGAGAGGGTAGAAAGAAAGAAGTAACCTTAAAATCATGTTAACGTAGATGTGGATGCACCTATGCGAAGAGAGGTAACCATCACATCGTGATTTACATGATGTACAGCCTTTTGATAGGCCTACATTAGACACTTACCTTTCTTTCCCAGTAGCTTGCATTAGGGATCGGTGCCAACTCGTCTGCAATTAGAAAAAAAACGTCAATGTTTTGCAACACAGCAACACCAACGGTGTAGCATACATGCACAAAATGCGAAATGTCAATAATCTAACGTTAACTATACCCATTCTAGTTTTCTGGGGAGGGGGGGCTTTGTGAAGCAAAGTTAACTTCACCTTAGCAACTCCAAACAATTTGCTAACTGACCTTAAACTTAACGTGACCTAGCTTAATAGGCTAACGTTACCATGGGGGTTCCACCAGATACTCTCAATTTGCTTGATCTAAACTCTTAATCGGATTTATATACTTTCTGATTAAAATTACAGACTGTCAGATGATGTCAGCTATGATATCTACCACAGCCAGCTAGCTTAACAACTTGTAGCCTACACACATATTACTCTATTAAGAAACACGCCGTAACGTTGACGTTAGCGAGCTATTTTGCTAATGTCATCTTCTACTTGCGTCTTAGTTTTACTGTATTAAACTTACTTGCCTTTTCGATACAAAACACTCTTCACTCGAGTCTTCTTCTATAATACTAGGCGCTGTTGTTTCATGCAATGGAAAGTACAGGTGAAGTCAAATTTGGCTGCAATAGACAGAACTGTAGTTGCCACGTGCCCAGTTGAAAATCATGACTGGTCGGCAGCAGTGGGTCTGTCGGTCTGTGTGGTATTCCGTAATCAAAAGCTGCGTTTGGGACGCACATAAACTTGGCCTACAGGCTATACGCATGAAAAAAGTACACTCCTCCCCGTCACACAGGAATCTTCTGTTTACAACAATACTTAAACGATTCATCATGGTTGATTTGCTTTTATGCATATTTTATGGCTGCAAGTAGGTTTGCACATTTATTTAATTATCTTGTGCAGCCTCTTCCCTCTGTAAGAAAGAAAGCCACGAGTCTGCACATTCCAAGAAGATGGATGACTCCTCTTGAGCAAAAATAACAAAAACACTGCAGTGTCATCGTCAGACTTTCTAACATTCAAGGCTGATAAAACTATTTGAATTTGGATATTGGGGTGGGAGAAGAGCCCAAATAAAGATATTCACACAGGTTTTACCACACGCATGGAAAATATGTTAGGTTATGAACTGACCTGATCCATGCCAGTTTGTAAGTAAGGGTTGTATGATGACCATATGCCCACCCACCCAGTCCTTTTTTTTCCTGCTTGTGTTCTTTCGGTCTGGCTGATCCAGATTGCTTCTGGTGCTTGCTGAAGAGGTAGCCTACTGTCATGAACTAGAACTGACATGCTTCCTTCAGCAGACAATGAAGTGGAGAGAAGGGTCAAGGCTGAGGTTATCCACCACACTTCAAGACCCTCAAGGGACAAAAAGATCAACCCTTCATCTGCAGCTAAAGGGCATCGCCATCAAGTTAGTAGACCATCCAGGCCACCACAGCCACCCAAGAGAAAAGATAAAGTGAAGAATAAGGAAACCCTGACAGAAAATCTGACCCAGTCAAGTGAGCCGGCGGCTCCAGAAGGAGAAGCTAAGGTGGCCAGTACTGTGGTGAATGTGGACATGGTGAGGGAGAAAGAGGAGCAGCATGAGGAGTTTCTGGGGCTCCTGGAGAGTGGCTGCCAGGAGGAAGGTAAGTCTGATAGAAATCGCTCCGTTGCTGGTGTTAGTAGTGACTGAAGAAAAAAAAAAACATTCAAGTCATAGAAAAACTGCCATAACCATTTGTCAGCTTTTGCATAGATTACCCAACAGTGTAGAATTATCTAAAATGCTGTACTTGAATCTTGAGAACTGTTGGAGAATTGGATATTGCTCAGTTGCCCCAATAATATGAATACAATTTTTATCTACAGGTGTGAAACCCAGGAATATGGGTGTCTGTGAGTTTCTGCTGTTAGTTTTGGTTGTTACAGTAGTCATCTTACTTTTTCCTCTCTCCATCTGGTTCTGTTTACAGGTAAACATTTATGTGTGTCTTCCCCTTAAATTACAGTGATGACCCATGGCATGTCATTAGAAATGCAATTTTATATTTGTTTCTGATTCATGGATCAGAATTGAGGTAGGGGTTATTAAGGAAAGACAATGAATATAGTTGTGCATGTTGTCTACATGTCTAAACGCTGCCTAAACCTTGATTTTCTTTAATCAGATTGTACGAGAACATGAGAGAGCAATGATCTTTAGATTTGGACATCTTCTTCAAAGAAAGCCCAGAGGACCAGGTATAGACCTGACTTTGAACCAGTGTAACCATTGTGGCTTAAGATGCTGTAAACATTTGTTTTGGTGTTTTTTTTTTGTCCAGGGCTCATTTTTACCCTCCCATTTTTGGATGTTTGCCATAAGATCGACATTCGATTAAAAATGCTTAAAGTACCTACTCACACAGTAAGTCCACTGAGTGCTAGTCCTAATTGTTAAATGTAAATGTAACACTCTGTAAATGATTATGTCATCAATGCCTGGTTTGTGTCTAGGTGGTAACAAAAGATCTGGTTAGTACAGAACTGAGTACAGTATGTTTCTACCGGATTGAGAACCTGTTCTTGTGCTACGCTTCACTTGCTATGGTCCCATCCATACTGGAAGGTTTAATGCAGGTCTCAAACAAAGAGATTCTCGCCCATCACACTTTCACTGAAATACTATTGGACAGGAAAATGATTGCTCAGAAGATTCAGGTATCTTTAATCTCCATGAAATTGCTTTCAAATGTGCAGGAAATCATTCTTTTTTAAATTAAACATCTCAGCTGTTGGATATCTTTGATGTATTGTATCAGGAACCAAGAATGTAATTCATTTCTAAAGTTTAATTTCTCATTTCTGACCAAGGTTTCTCTTGATTCTGCTGTCTGCATATGGGGAATCAAAGTTGAAAGAGCAGATATGTAAGTAATGAGAGATACGTTCTGTTATTTAAGAGACTCACACAGTTCTTATATTGGTTTGGTATGTCTGTTTCAGTGAAGACATTTATCTTCCCCCTGAGTTGCAACACAACTTTGCTATTGAAGCCGAAGCCAAGAGACAGGCACACATCAAGGTCAGAACTTTGACACAGGTCATCCAAGATTAAAGCATTTCTAGTTGCAGGTTACATCAGATGCCTTCTGCACACAAGTAAATGGATTACGTATGTCATATGCATCATACCTGCAGATTGACACTTATGACTGGCATGACTGAGTGAATGCATTTGTTTCAAAAATGTCTTAAACATAGCACTGTCTCAGATGAATTTCACTATAAGGGTTTTGAGTTAATTTAAAAATGTAGGTTTATGATAATAGGTACATTCACTACTATGTATTACATCATTATCTTTTTACATGTCAGTGTACTTACTCCCATGGCAATTCAGTGGCGCCCCCTAATGTCTGGCTGATTCCTGCTAGGTGATTGCGGCAGAAGGGGAGCGGGCAGCCTGTGAGGCGCTGAGGGCCTCCACCGATGCGCTCTCTGGTTCCCCCGGTACCCTGCAGCTCCGACTGCTTCAGCTCCTGCATAGCCTGCAGACGGAGCGCTCGTCCCTTGTGCTCAACCTGCCCCGTGGTGCGCTCCAGCTGCCCACTGACCTCCCCAGTCTCCCCAATATCATCCTACCTCCAGTGACCATGACCCAGCAGAGTCCAGTAGGTGATGCCAGTGATTCTCCCATGATGTGAGGGTTTAGCATGCATATGATGTTTACCATTTACAGACTAGGTTGGACTGAAAGCAACTTCAGTGGCAAAAAAGGGAGCCCAAAAAGGCTTTCCTGGATGTTATCACCATCCAATTATACAAGCTTTTCATAATTAAAATAGAACTCCTTGTGTATAATGCAATTACCGACATTCTGGATGGATAGAGTGCTCATATAATGCAATGATGAATCATTTTGTGGATTTGAATAACATGTTCAACTACTCAGAGGCACAAATATAAGCTGGCAGTGAATTATTTTATTATCTTTAAACATGTGTTATGTTTTAAGTGTTGAAGACACCACCAGGTTAGATGATCACACAACTGCTTGTACGATACATGTTAGCACCTCATGAACTCTTATGTACACATAAATAAATTCCCTTACACAAAGTTCCTTATCCATGTGTGAGTTCTTAGCGCCTTTTGTGGAACCGCTTGCCTTCCTCTGACCTGGAATTTGAACTAGACGGTTTCTTCCCAATGCTTCCCAATGGTGCCGCCCCTACCATTGGCTTCATGGTTGCTGTAATGTCATTAGAATAAAGGGAATTTGATTAGCTGGGTTTTTTTCCAAACCTGACATCTGTCACGTTACTAAGGACTTTTAATGATCTCCATAAACATTTTAAGCAGCAATACAAAGCATTCATAACCATATTTATACAGCTAAAAGCATTATACATACTGCACATACAGTATATCAGTATGAAAAAATGTGGCTCTGTCACAACTGAAGAAGCACGTGTAATGTATAAATAGTCTGGATCTTGAGGAGGCTTTGCCACTGATGTATCGTGTGAGTGTGATGTGATGTGATGGTGGCTGCTCACCCTTGTTCTCCAGGCTGGGCTTGTCCTCCAGCTTGCGCTCCAGGTCCTGGATCTTCTCCAGTGCAGCCTGCAGAGCCTCCTCTGCCTGGAGCGCTCGCACCTCAGCGCCCTGAGCACGCACCTCCACTTCACTACAACACAGACAAGGGCACCGCTTCTAACCCACCACACCTGTGCTGGTACACATTATAATCTATCTGAATGAATATACTGAAAAGGTACACCAATATACTACAACCCCAAAACAGAAAAAGTTGGGACTAATCTGCAAATCTCTTAAACTCATATTTAGTTGCAAAAAGGACACAGACAATATATCAAATGTTGAAAATGAGAAATTTGACTATTTCATGGAAAATATATGTTAATTTTGAATTTGATACCAGCAACATGTTTCAAACAAAGTTGGGACAGGGGTAACAAAATGCTGGAAAAGTTATGTAATGATAAAGAAAACAAAAAGAAGAATGTTTCAAAACTAATTAGGGTAACTGGCAACACGATTGGGTATGAAAAAGAGCATCCAAGAGAGGCAGGGTCTCTTAGAAGTAAAGATGTAGGTGTAAAACAAATTGGATGGCCGTGGTCTTTTGGACCTTAGATGACACTGCATCAACACCAGACCTGTTTCCAGACCGGTCATTGTATTAGCTCAGGACAACCTCTGATAACCATTGTCTATGTGCCCAGTTTGATACTCAATTCCAAAACTACAGCCAAAATTGTAACAGCTAAAATTGTATTGAGACATGATACAAAAAATACCACCCTCTTATCTGGGCCTGAGCTTGTTTAAAATGAACTGAGGTACTGTAACGTGGAAAAAGGTCCTGTGGTTAGACCAATCAAAGTTTGCCATTTCTTTTGGAAATCATGGACTCATCTGGGCTAAAGCCCAGAGGGCCTATCCACATATCCAACCTATCCAACTTGTTTTAGTGCTCAGTTCGAAACCCAACATCTATGACGGTGTGGAGGAGCATTAGTGCCAACAGCATGGGCATCTTGCACATTTGGCAAAGTACAATCAATTCTGAATGATGTATACAGGTTTTGATCAACATATACTGCCATCCAGGCAATGTCTTTTCCAGGGACGACCTTGAAAATTTCAGGAAAACAATGCCAAAATGAATTCTGCACATATTTAAATAGTGTTTCTCCATAGAGGAAGAGTCCAGGTGCTAAGATGGCATGTCTGCAGTCCAGATTTGTCAAATTAGGTGCATAATGAAAAGCATGACTAAGAATACCCCATATTGTTGAGCAACTGAAATCCTATATCGGGGAGTAATAGGACAACATTTCATACTCAAAACTGTAGCAAATGGTCTCCTCAGAGGTGAAGCAGCACAGTGGTCAATGTGGTTCAAGTGGTTCAATATGAACATATACTTTCCATGAAATAGTCCACATTTTCATTTTCAACATTTGATATGTTGTCTATGTCCTTTTTGGTGCTAAATATGGGTTTACAAGACTTCTATATTATGACATTCTGTTTTTATTTACATTTTACACAACGTCCCAACTTTTTCTGTTTTTGGGGTTTTACAACTAAAAGGCAGATTGAAAATGTAATAGAACCTACAGACTGAGATTTTGTGACCCTTTTGTTAATGTAACAAAATTGATATAATGCCCTTTTAATTATTATGGCTCCCTGCCTTTTAACTGATAGCGTACAACTATTACTACTAATGAAAATGGCACCAAATCCTGTATATGTAGGGTGTTATGTTCCTTTTACAGGTAAGTGCATCTTATCAAAAGACAGGTCTGAAAAGTCCAAACATACAGTAATTCCTGCTGGAGGGACTCCACAGTGGCCAAGGCATCAAAAGCTCTTTGGGCATTTGGTGTTTGAGGGCGCACAACAAGTTCAGTAGTCTACAAAAAATCCAAGAACAAAACAGTTAGTCCTTAGACATGCATTCTTTCTGCTTGAAGATCAAGTCATCCAAAACATTCCACTGACCCCCTGTATTGGCACTTTGTCCTCCCCCAGAGTTCTCTCAATGATATTGCCATCATGGCCAATTAGTTTCAGGATGCCTCCCTCTGTCTCCAAACTCGCTCCCTCCTCTTGCTGTGGGTGAGCACAAAGATAAGTAGGACGCACGCCAGTCACCATAGAGTCATATATCAGAAATGTGTTGACTTGCAGAGTTATTATTTCTGTAACCTTTAAATAAGTGAAGGCAGTCTTCTCAAAAAAGTAACAAATGTATCTGTTAATTTATACATCTGACACACCTCAGACTGATCATCATCTTCTTCCTCCTCCTCCTCCTCCTCCCCCTCCTCCGACTCTTTCACCCTTTTTGTCTTCTCCTCCTTCACCTTGTTCTCTTTCTTCTTCTTCATCTCATGTTCCTTCTCCTCTTTCTTGTCTTTTGCTTTCTCTGTAACTTTGCGTCTGGGTGTTGTCACATCCATCTACACAGCACACAAGCACAGTCTAGCACATACCATTTGAAAACATTCATTGTAACCATGTATAATGACAAAAAACATATTAGGGTACGATCAGACTTGGCTTTTTTTTTTTCAGAAAACAGCGTGATGTAGGGCGTTTACCCGCTAGAAGTTGAACATTTCTCAACTTTAAAAACAAAAACAGCTCTGAGATGCAGAAAAAACGATCAAGTTTTAAAAGAAGCCGAGGACTTTTTTGAAAACAGGCAGCTGCGAAAAATATGCTCAGTCTCAACGTACCCTTAGACAATATGTAGGCTTTTTGTTTTACAATTCTAGGTAAATACGTTTGTAAGCAGCTAAACATTGTTTTAGCCATACATTCCAAAATACCTCACCGAAGGTATACAGTAGCTAGCTAGCTGTAATTAATGCTACTGTGTCTATATAGTCAACCTCCTAATTTTCCTTAAAAAACTGAGATATGATGGGGGAATTCAACTAAACATCAACTAATCATTTTGTGACTGGTTGTAATTGCATGTCATCCTCATCATCCTCACCAGAGAGTCCTGGCTGCCTGCCAGGGTGGGGCTTTCATCCCTGAACTGCAGCGCTGCTCTGCCTGAGACCTGCAGCTGCACTGGGGCCCCTTTCACGTCAGACAGCAGGATGCCACAGGCATCCACCCATGCACCACACTCCCTCTGACCAGTGACACACACACACACACACAGACACACAGACACAAACACACACCCACACCAAGAGATGGAGAAATTATCTGATCAGGTAGGTTTTTATGGCTCATTAATAATGACAGAATAGTCTGAAATCAAATTCTTAAAAACAGGTTTTAGCTGCCCACCTCATTCAATGAAGAGACTCATACCTGTAGCTTGTTGAGTTCATACAATTCGTTCTCTGTCTCATCCTGTGACATGTTCTTCTTGACCTCCTCCTCCACGATGGCTTGACATGAGCTGAGGGATTTGACAAATCTCAGTAATACTAAATATGACCAAAGTTTGTACTTAAAACAATGAGAATATGAAATGCTTCTAACAACATAATTTCATCATTGGGCCCTAATTTGAAACTGCAGGGCGGACTATGAACAGACTTGTTGACAAACACTGCGAAATCACAGGTGGTCAAACCAAATCTTGCTGACAGTTTGTAGTCATGTGTCAAATGTGTTTTTATTAAGAAGATTCATGGAAATATAGTCTAGGTGATGGCCTGGACACTGTTATATTGTGGCTGATTTATGAATCACCAAAAATCCAGGAACCAATCACAAGCGCTTACAGTATGGAGAAGGCTTTACATGATCATTTATTATTTGTTCATTAGACTGACGCTTTAATCCAAAACGCCTTATAGACGTCAATTATTACAGCACCAGTCTCCCCGGAGCAGCACAGGGTTAGGTGCCGTGCTCAAGGGCACAACGGTGGCAGCACAGGGTTAGGTGCCGTGCTCAAGGGCACAACGGTGGCAGCACAGGGTTAGGTGCTGTGCTCAAGGGCACAACGGTGGCAGCACAGGGTTAGGTGCCGTGCTCAAGGGCACAACGGTGGCAGATGGGAATCAAACCCACAACTGTTCTGGCTACTGCATGCTAGCCCCACTCCTTGGCCACTACACTACTGCCCCTACTGTAATTCATAGAGAGGCCACACAGAGGAGTGTAGTTAGGAGCCCTGTTCAACACAACCACCGGCTTTTGTATCAAGTTGTGGTAGCGCAGAGATATAGAATGAAATACGGTCAGGGTGTATGTTTGTGCTGGATTTTACAGCATCGAAAGCGATTCAGCCAATCATAATCAAGGACCGGAACTATCCGTTTTATAATATGTCATACAAATAAGTGCCTTCTGTATTTGCTTAATTAAAAAGGGCCATAATCACAAAGATCAATAATCACAAAATAATACACTCACTGATACATTACATAAAACGTGATGTACTGTAAACGGACAAGTCCTTTTCTACATGATCTCATTAAATTACCATGTGATGTATGTGGAGAAGTAGTCCACCTTCTGCGAGACATTTTTGGCATCCTCCTCCAGTTTCTGCATGGGTCCCTCATTCCCAACATTGGATTTGAGCCCTGGGACTGGTACTGGCTCCTGATCATCACAGTGATCGGGCACCATGAGGAGCAAGAGGTCTACCATCCAGCGGGTCAGCATAGTATGAATGGAACTGACCTGTACAGATGCAAAAATAAAATTCAGGTGAAACACATTTTTCATACACAAAGTGCAACAAACTTATAATCTTACATACATGTAATCTTACAATAGAGGAGCAAACCAACTAAAATGCCTGCTGTTACAGTAATAAAAACGGGACTAAGAAGCAAAGGATGACTTTGTAAGAGACATCACACTGTTCAGCATCTACCTCCTCAGAGAGTCTTAGATTTTCACAATCAAAGAAGTTTGTTTGAGTGGCCATGAAATCCTGCATTGTACTGAAGATGTTGTCCATCTCTATCCTGAAAAGAAAAAAACAGCAAGACACAAGTTGGCGAATCCCCCTGTACCTAATAAAAGATAAGAAAGATGACACATAGAGCCTAAAGGCCCTTTCACACCAAGTCTGAATTTTCAGACAAAATATCCACACGAAATCACACAGGAAATTAAATACATGTGTTGTTATTATACTTCACTCGATTTCATGTCAATATTTGTTTCATAGCGACAGTATGAACAGTGTTACACATACATGTGAGGTGGTTGAAATGTAAACCAAAATGAACATAAAACTAATCAGTGTACTGATATTTGGTTGTGTTTGTGACCTGTGAACAACAGGAGGCCCCAGACCAGTCCTCACCTGTTCTCAGTTCTCTGCTTGATCCGGTCAGGCTCACACTGCACACTGTCCACCAGCTGCAGGGCCTTCTCAGCCTGCTTGGTCCAGTTAGTCAGCCCTTTCTCCATTTTCAGCCAATCACAGTGTGGCAGGCCCTCTGACCGACCACTAAGACCCTTCAGTTTACTAATCCAAAACTCTAACGCGCCCACCAGAGACATCAGCTCCTTGTGAATGCCTACAAATATGTGATGGTTAATGCTGGACTTTATTACACCAATACAGCACTATCTAATATTTGTTGTGTGATTACCTTTGAATTGAATATATTGAGCGAAATAAACATGGAACTACAAACCAAGAGTAACACGTGCAGTACTTTTACCAGGTGCTGTTACCAAAAAGTATATGATTAACTGGGTGGAACTGTGTGTTGATATAGCATCAAGGGGCAGTCGTGGCCTACTGGTTAGGGCTTCGGGCTTGGAACCAGGGTTGCCGGTTCGACCAGTGGGAACGGCTGAAGTGCCCTTGAGCAAGGCACCTAACCCCTCACTGCTCCCCGAGCGCCGCTGTAGCAAGGCAGCTCACTGCTCCGCGTTAGTGTGTGCTTCACCTCACTGTATGTTCACTGTGTGCTCTGTGTGTTCACTAATTCACGGATGGGATAAATGCAGAGACCAAATTCCTTGTATACGCAACTATACTTGGCCTAGAAACCTACACCTACATTTACATTTACATTTTACATCAAATATTTGAATAGCATTGTCTATGTTCGCTTATGGTTTCTGGGGGTCTTTTTTACTGTGCGATGGACACAGTTTAGTGTAAAAACGTCTGTGTACTTCTATCGCTAGACTCTCACCACTTTCTCCATTGATGCGGGTGCCCATCTGCTTGTGGAGCTCGGAGACAGAGCGACCAATCATTTTGATGGCTTCCTGGCCCTTAGGGGGCTCCCCGTCAGGGGCAGGGTGTCTGCGGAAAACCTGTAGCCCCACCTCTACCCAGGTCTCCTGCAGCTGCATTAGTGCGTTTATAGTCTCCTGTCCAGAGAGCAGCTCCTCTCCTCCGTATCGCTCACACTGGGTAGTCAACATCTGCAGGACAGAGATGTGGTGGAGACAGTTGAATGATCTATTCTACCACACACATGCATAACCAGGTGCATACATATGCAAAGACACACACACTCCACCTACATACAGGCACATATTAATATGTCAGTGTGATAAATGAGAAAACAATATTCATCATAGTCATCCTCACCATTGACCACTCATTCAAATCAAGTAGTATCTTCTCTTCTGATGCCTTGTCAAATATCACATCTGGTTTTCTGCAAAAAATATGGTCACCCATTATTATGTCAGCAAGCAACAGAATGTAATTCCTTTATCTAAAAAAATAATGGCTCATTTTGATGCAACTGGTTTTAGACAAATCAGGTACAGTAACGTTACACCCTTAGCACTAAATGGATACCCAGTACGTCGAACATTTGTGAAAAGGGGAATTCCTACATTGTGCTACTTTAAAACATATGACCATGATAACCAGATGGAATTGGTCAAATGTCCACTTTCTCTTAACGGCTATTATCACCTTACCTTATTTCTCTTCTATTGCAAATGTAATACTGCAGGAATTCAAACCGCCGCTCAGTCCTGCACATTCTCTCTGCATGTAAATGAGAGTGTACATGTGTGTATTTGCTTTTGTGCATATGTGTGCCTCTCTGTTTATGTGTGTGTGTGTGTGTGTTCGCTTGTGAGTGTGTGCGTGCGTGCGTGCATGTGTACTGTGTGTGTCTTTATGTGTGTGTGTGTTCATGTGTGCATGCCTGTGTGTGTGTGTGCGTCCGTGCGAATGTGTGTGCGTGTGTGTGTGCGTGTGTGACTTCATGTGTGTGTGCGTGTGTGCTTGTGTGTGCATGTGTGTTTTTGTGTGTGCGTGTGTGTGTGTGTGTGCGTGTGCATGTGTGTTTTTGTGTGTGCGTGTGTGTGTGTGTGTGTGTGTGCGCATGTGTGTGTGCGTGTGTGTGTGTGTGTGTGTGTGCATGTGTGTGTGCGTGTGTGTGTGTGTGTGTGTGCATGTGTGTGTGCGTGCTTGTAGAAATGTAATAAGTACCGGTAACCCTTCTCTATCCTCTACAAGCCGATTGGTGTACAGTCACTAAATGTACACATAAATTAATTTATTGTATGGTCCCGCATGAACGGAATTCCACGAAACTGGCCATGCATTCAGAGGGTGTCACAATGATAATACACTTCCAATTTTTGCAGTTTTGAACATGTCAGCCAAAGATACCTGCAATTACAATGCCTCATTTTTGCTTTTTCATTTTTAACTAGGTGGCACTATACCGCAAATGAGTGGTTATGGGATGGGTTGAGATGACCCCTTGAGACCAACAAACAAAAACAATCCTACGGTTCTCGAGATATTCACAGAAAACTGTGTCCGCTCTACCCTCCTTTTGGGGGTCTGGTGCGGTGGGTAGGTTGGTTTTGTGTAATCCCTGTGGGGTTACATGCTCACCAAGTCTCGTGCAGCCCGGTCTTTCAGTGTCCCGGGAATAATGACACAAAATATACAAAACACAAAAACCAACAAAAAAACCCCTGACTAAACCTATATGACTGCTACGCTAGCTACACTAGCGGCAGTCATAATAAAACAAGCTGCGGCTTGCCCTTTCAGGCAATCAATATATATCAATCCATTTTTATACCTTTGCGCTGACGATAGGCATTATCTTTTTGGGTTCTCATGAAAACCTCAAGGCACGTGCTTCAAATGTGCTGCAAATGTTGAATTGCGTTGTGGCGCAGCAGGCTACAGAGCCCGCACCACGTATGGGCCCGAGTGCCCACGGGGACCCAGTTTCGAATCCGACCTGCTGTCATTTCCCGATTCCCAGCCCATCTCTCACTTACCTGTCACTCTTCACTGTCCTGTCCAAATAAAGGTCCCCAAAAAAGTTCGCTGTGACCACATGTATGTCCCTTTCTCATGAACACAATGTCTCAAGAATGACTCTGAATGGTTTTAATAAGCAATTGCTTTGTTTGAAGGCCAACAGCAGAAGGCTCACCTTCCTGACCCTAAGTCTCCCCAAGTCTAAAACTGAATTACCATTCACCATTATTTGTCTATTTATTTTGTTGACTGCATATGATTACTTTATCTTACTTCAGGTTGGTAAGGATGAAATCATGCCAGTGATTCATGTCCTCCTGCATTGCTTTAATCTTCTCACACTGGGTGGATTCAATCTCTTTCAGCTTCTGAACAAAGTCTGTCAGTTGCTCTTTCCATCGGTCCATGAGTTGCGTAATGCTGTTCAAATCCTCAGCGTCCTGCAAAGACAGCACACTTCACATATCCAGCCACAGGAAGAACAATATTACTCCATTAAAGGATATCTATGGCTGCTTATGAGGAAGTTCAAGAGTCATTCTTGTAGAAATTCTTGAACACAGAACATTGATTAAATAAAAATATTCCGTTCTTATTCCGATTGAACAGCCATACAGTCAAGTCAGGTTGCCTGCTTCTCAAGGAAAAGACTATTCCGACTATTCCGATCAAAGATTCTCAAGCGCTTGTAAGCACCTGATCAAAAAAGAACGTGCCCCATGTAAACAGATGACACAACATTTTAATTCGGAATAGTTTAATCAGAATGTGGCTACCGTTCTGGTAAATCATCCGGCTTAAAAAAAATCTTACCTTGGACGCCAGGAAGACAGTGAAGTGTTCTGCTGTCTTGGTCCAGGTTTGCTCGCTCACATGAAGTCGACTGACCAGCTGCAGATTATTTAACTTTATTACCTGTGACAAAATAAAAACACAAACTATGTCAACTCATAATCATTTCAGACAACAGTATGGCTATTATGAAGCAAGACATCAAGAGAATCAAAAGGAATAATTCACTACAGTTGCAATGTCACTGAAGGGGAATAAAATGGATTTTGCTGGGTTGCTTTGAACTGATATATGTCTGGCTTTGGTGACCTTGAGTGCTAGGCTGTAGGTGACACCGCTCCACAGATCGCGCTCATCCGTCAGGCGCAGCACCTGCCTCTCCAGCCTCCGCCGCTGCATCTCATACAGGTCATGATACTCCCCCACCATACTGCATAAGACAAGGGGAACAACAGGCATGTACTACAGTACTGCCTATTCATATGATGGATGAACAATCAAGGGGAAAAGTAATAATCAGTCAAAACTCAGTCATATTTTTTTAATGAACCAGTCAAAAATCAGTCATATTTTTTTACTGAACCAGGTTAACTTATATAACTTAAGGTTTTACAATAGCAATGGCATGAAAGTGCTTTACAAAAGACCTAGTAGTGGTTGGGATTTAGGGCTGTATTTTGGGCTCCAGCGCATGGCATAAAGCTCGTTATTCACCCGCGCAAAGCTTTATTCAGTATTTTGCACGTTTATTTTTTAAACATTGCGACCAGGGGTGTGGCAATTAATAACCTAGGGAGGGGCCTGGCGCGTTGTCTAAAAAACGCTATCATACACCACCTAAACCTGGTCAGAAGTCAATGGCGAGTTGTTCATATGCTATTTTAAGAGCGCATGTCAACAGTCATATTGGCAGGTGCACGCACCATCCTGCAAAGCATTACAAATTGCACGATTACAATGGGAAACATAATTAGAATAAAGATATTACGAAATACTGTACATCTCATGATGAGTAGTTATTCACCATCATTTGCAAATTGGTAATGACGGTTAAAAGTGATTAGGGGAGAGGCGAGAGACACATGGAGCACAGCTGAAGACGCACTGTCACGAGATATAAGCAACTCCTCTGCAGGATAAATGTTGTTTTATTCAGTCATTTCAGCAATATTAGGGTAAGTGTTGCTTTTTCCAGCCTATGATTTCGATGGTAACCCATTGTCAGTCAATAGTGAAAGTAACTGCATATAACTGTCTTCATTGACTGACACCTTGGTGAAGTTAGTTTCACTTTGCCAATGAGTTCAAATAATAGACGAGTGCAAATGCGTGAAGGCTATGCTAGGTTTTAGTAATGCATGGTTTAAGAATGACTATTTCATACGGTCTCGCAAGCAGCCTCCTTCAAATGCGCCGTTGAATGCCAAAATACCGATGCATTTATTTGACATATTGCGCTTTGCGCCGTTAAAGGGAATGCCAGATGTCATTCTCATTGGTTTAAAATGATGTTACGCCCCAAACACACCCATATGACTGATTAAAAAACCTAGGAACACCTTGTTGCGCCATGCGCTCCACTTTTGATAACGAAACCCCTCCCAATGTGAACTGGACATCCTACTTAATTTTAATAGACTTTTGACGAGTGACGATGCAATTTAGAATGTCATGATAGGGCCCTTGGTGTCCGTTGACTCACTCAGAGCTGCGCTGAGACTGGTCCAGTGCTTTGGACAGCTCCTTCTGTGCTCGTGCAGCCTGTTCGGACACGTTCTCATCATGCTCTTTGACCCTGCTCAGTTCTCTAAGGAACACACACAAATGCACACAACAATATTGAGATGCGCAGCAGAGCAGTAGATGACCCACACTTGGAAACACAAATCTAAACATCAGCTGCCTAAAGCCACAGGCATAGCACAGTTATTATATACATTTGTTGGGAAAGTCTGTTTGTATCTTCATCATCTGCTGAGAGACACAATGTCATTGTTTTTCAGTAAACCATCGAGAATTCTACAACCTGTTCAAATAAATCATCAGAAAACCAACCATTGGAACAAGGCCTGTGCTGTGTGCCAACTACATTCTGAATGTGATGGTCGATACTTCCAGCAAAAGATGGTAGGCAGGGATCCTGCTCTTACCTCCATTCCTTACCATTTATGGAGACCTCACACTGGTATCACTGTGGTGATCATTTGTTGACTTAATTCATTATTAATTTAAGATGATTAAAATCAACTTAACTTTTACATAATAACACAACATTAATTTGATCCTTGAGCCTCTGTAACAGAACCCTTGAGGAAACAAGTATCCTGCCAGTTAACCCCAAATCCTTGCTTACTCATTGAGATGTGCAATGGACTTCTTGAAACACACAATCTCATCAGTTAGACGGCGGTCCAGAGCACGCAGGGACAACATCTCCTTATGCAAGCCCCGCAGCTTCCTCGGGATCCGGTCCAGCAGTGCCACATATCTCTGTCTGGATGCACAAACAGGGTAAGTTTATGTAATTCCAGAATATGGCATTAGCAAGACCAATTACAATGTTCAGCTTGTAATAATCAAACCTGAGCTTGGCCAGGATCTGGCCACGTTCGGCACACTCCACGCTGACCTGGCGGATGACCTCATGAAAGACGATGTTGTAAATGTTCTGCTCTACCTGCACCAGGTCCAGCAGGCCCTGGACCTGTCAGAAGGGATACACAGAATTACACTGACCATGACATCACCCAGGGGGAGCACAAACACCAAAGTAATTATAAACATCATATCAGCTCCCAAAACAGTATAACAGCATCAAGCTCCATGTAAATAAACAGCAACCCCCACTGCAAATATAAACATCATGACCCCATCATGACTTCTCTTAAATGTATACATTTTCACTAAATATGCTCACACCCTGAACACCTGAAGTGGCTAACTGGATAACATTTGGGAAAGTGCTGTGAGAGGTTAAGGGTCCTCTTACCTGGGAAACACCTGTCAGCTCAGTACTGTCCAGATTCACTCCTGCCTTGTCCAGCATCTCATCCATGACCCTCAACAGCTGTACAGCCTCCAGTCGGCCACTTGGCTTCCTGACAACCATACCCAGACATGGCTAGTTTCCACAGTGAATGCTCTCTCTTATCCACATACAATAGGCCATAACAGAACCTTATTTTTGCAAAACTTTTCTTCACACAGAAAACAGATGTCTTTACAGATAGGACATTTAAAATGTACCTTCCCCTAACCCTAGGATCAGCAGGTCCTCTTTATCATGACATGATAAAGAGGACCTGGTATGGCATAAAACTATTTTCTTGCCCTATCAAAAAAGGACATTCTTCTCCATCAGTCCAAGGAAAGAGGACTTCATGCTCGCTTACATAGATGGAAAAATCCTCAGCATCTTATCCTCATCCTCCAGAAGAACAGTGTATTTACTGAAAAAAGAATGTAAGGTAGTGTCATAATAATAATAATAATAGTAATAATAATTAGGAGTTTGCAGAAAATTAATATTCATGTCAGGACAGAGATGGTGTTAACCCACTCCTCATAAAATTCAAGGCCCTTTACTCCCTTGCTCTTCACAATGTGGTATTCCTCAGGGATCAGTGTCTCCACTGGTGCTGTGGTCTGTGGGGAGAAACACCAACTCAGTGAGTTTAAATCCCTTATGAGAAACCACACTCAAATCAAGTCCAAGTTTATTAATAATCAGTTCTACCATGTACAGGACATACGTACATACATATGGGACTGGTTCAAAATACAGTCCCAGTCCAGATTGTTTGGAGGTAGAGCAGAGACAGTTCACCTAAACCACCTGGGTGAAGCTGTTGCTCAGTTACAATCTGATCTACTTGCAGTAGTGGGCTGCACAGCAATTTTTATCCAGTCAATTCAGAGTGAACCTCTTTCAGTGCATCACCTCAGAGGGGAGAGCCAGACCATCAGAACATAACTGATGGCTGTTCATGAAAGTATTTATCAAGCTTAAAGCTTACTTTCTGTGATGAGGGTGAGGAGGGTGAATTGGCTCTGTCTGTTGTGGGAGGTAGAGGAATATGATCCTTCTTTGAAGCCACTGCATCCCAGAGAAAAGAGATGTCTCTGTTGAGAAACACAGAAGCACTTTCATGTTGATTTTATTCAAATATTAGACACCAAACATATGTCACATAGGATTTGCAACTGAAGAGCAAGTAAATAACAGTTGTGCAAACAGATTCACTCTGGTCACACCTCCCAGCTCCAGTCAATGAAACGGGCTGGTCCAGAAGATACTTGTATTTCTTCCGCCCCTGGGGATGATGCCACACTGGATCTGGGCATCGCAGGCCATGGATCTGAGAAATAAACACATTCAAATACAGTAGGCCTAGACCATTTCTAGGCTACATTATGAATTGAGCGGAGGTATGTTTTACCAAATGACTACAGAATATAATTGCCTGACATTACACAAACCTTGCAGGCTTGGGACGTCCTGCTGGCTTTAGAACATTCTGCTTTACAATAGGGGTGTGCAGCAGAGGTGAGGGTTACCAAGAGCTCCTCTGGGATCAAGTCTTTACGGAACGAGGCTACCTGCATCGCATCCCTTTCGGTCTCTCCCATTTTACTTTGTAGATCAGGAAGTTTCGCTGGGCCTAAAATTATAGAAATGAAACGATAGGCCTACGATAAACAATACCGCAATAGGCTAAATTGCCTGATATTAACATAATTTAACGTTTGGCAATAACCGGTCTATTTAATTTGTAAATTAATCCGTAGCATGCTGAATTTTGAGCGAAAACTCAGTGAAACATCACTGTCAAAATAGTATTCTTACTTTTAGCACTTTGAAGGAGTGCAGAGGAACTAGTTTTCTCTCCCTCCTGTTTCGTCCACACAGAAGCCTGACCTGACTTTGCCAGCGCTGACATAATGGTCACAGCAGATCACTAGCCGCAGTTCATTCGAGAAAGCGTAGCCTAAACTTGCAAAATGAGTGGCAAAATGTCAAACTTATGACATTGCTCGATTGAGCCGGTTTTTGTATTTTCATGACAAATAGAAAGAAAATCACCCAAATATGTATATATAAAAAACCTAGACTAGGCTACTTTGAGTTTGCTCGAGTAACATACTGTATAACGCTAGTCATCTTCCGCACTCATTCCCCCCCCAGCTGTTACCAAGGTCACCACTCGTGTATCTATGGTAAACAAAAGGTTGTTTTATTCCTGAGACACGCAGAGGCAAGAGGGCACGTCACAGTATGGCCTGCCATAAATTAAATTCTTTGACCAAGGCAAATTAAACTTGATTTCACCAAAGACATTTTAGGCCTACAGTTAACGATTCATTCAACGATATAGCCTACTTACTTTGGTGGACTCTCTGTGGGAGAGAACTGTAGACAATTAATTATTCAGTGAGTGATTGTTGTCTTGGCAGCACAAGTAGACAGACAGACCAATTATGATTGTTTTATACCCTACAACTTTAATAGGCTACTACACTGGCCTATGCATTAAATTCTTACAGTAAATTGATTAAAACAAGTAGATGCCTTGAGAGAGGTCAGATGATGGATGGCCCTTAATAAGACAGGTGTAACACTGAAGGTATCCGTAGACTATTAGATCTACACCACAGGAGTGGTTCATATGATTAGTTGGGTTTCCCTATTTCACCCTGTTATGCAATACATATTTTTGCATCATTATCTACATAAGAGATACAGTACTTCATAATGCCCTGAAGTTCCAGTACATATAGCCTACATACACAGGTTAACAAAAAATAAAAGTTTAGCATGCCATTTAGGGAGTCAAATAGAAAGACATCAGTAATTTAAGACCACATAGTCTTTAGTCCCGCTGTTAAACTTTACCAGGCTAATACTGGTATAACTACTTGATGTGTTCATTTTTCCAAGAAATACTGCTTGGTCAGCTTATCAATTTTCCTTGCAGACCTCAGTGATTAAAGTCTGTCCAATTTTAGATACGTTTGCCATCTTCAATTCATATTTTATTATCTTCCCATGATAAAAGTAGTTCCAGTGGCTGGCTCCTCCCTTTAGCAGAGTTAGACAGGTAGGTAACAGTCGACCTCCAGAAAGCGGTGAAAAAAGATGTCTCTCATTTGAGAATCTTATGATATGGGTAGAGGGTCAGAGAGGTGGTGAATTCACGTATATCATCGATCATAATAGCCTCTGGCAGCAGCGAGGAGGGTGGCACAAAGGTCAGTCTGGACACCTCTCCGTAAGCAGAGGTCGTGGATGCCTTCTCTCCAAGCAGTTGTGCTGAGTGGTTACAACTAGATTCATCACCATCAGGGGAGTCTCCCTCTGCCTCTCCAAAACCAACAACCTGGGCAAAGTGAAAGGGAAGACAGTCTAGTATGACATTAGTACTACCAACTAGCCTACACAAAGTTCATTACAGCACTCCATTAAATCCCTTCTCCCACTCCATCATAAATAATTACACATATTTGTGTAAAACCACACACATATACAAGCTGCTGTACTTACATTATTGTTTATTATTGCTATTTTCCTTAATGTAGTCATACCAACATTTTAAAACTGTTCACTGTTAATTTTAACTATTGTATTGTTTTTATTTGTAAGTCGCTTTGGACAAAAGCATCTGCCAAATCCCTTCACCATAACTTACGTGTACACTGAGCCTCCTGCTGTTACTATGTCTGTGTTCCATGAACCAGGAGATGAGATCTGCTTTGGTAATGCGCTTCAGGGCTTCAATCTGTTATCAGACACAGAGATACCAACATTTTGTAGCGGATAAAGGACATAGTCTTCCAAACATGAACCAATTGAGACACAATGGCCTTGTTTCACTCAAATGCAAGCTTTAATTGTACCTCCCTACTCTTCGAAAAATTGAGAAACAAGAAAGTGACAAGGAAGTCATGAAAATATGTTGTTTATACTATAATAACATAGGTACAAAACATTGGAAATAAAAATGTAATTAACATGCATTAAACAGTAACAAAAACAAGCATCATATTGTTCAAATCAGAAAAAACTATCGTAAAACCACCAATTACCAACCATGTCGTTCGAAAATTCTAAAACAACAATGTTTTAATACTTCAAAATAACATTTGATAAATGAACCTTAAATTTTTCAGTAGCCATAGGTGTGTAGATTTGAACAAAATCTAGTTTGGTTCTTACCGGGGACTTTACTGCCTGAAATATCCGATTTTGTTTACCACGCTCATTAGTGCTGGGCTGGTGGGTGCCTATTTCCAACCTTTCTCACGGCATTCAACGGTTAGACCGAGAATTCTCATCGCAAATCAAAATTCCACTGGAACTCCAAGCGGATTTGTACACGCAGCCTTACAACACTGTTTACAGCTCTTCGAGTCACGGTAAAATGTAATTTTTGGTACATAGTGCTTGCGTTTCTTTAGGAATCCGCCGTTTTGGTTTGTATAGAAATTAATATTAAGATATTAAGTGACACATACACATAAGAGGTTGGAAATATGGGACGGTTGGTAATAGGTGACATTCCTATATAAAACAAAAGAGAAGCTTTTTGTCATTTTTATTGTGTGGTATTGTTTTTGTTTTTTTACATTTTTTTTACATTAAATCAATGCAATAATATGAACAGGGGGTGCAACAGTACACAAAAATCACAGTTTTGTGTGTACCTCGGTTTTGAAGTCACGGTTCGGTTAATTTTCGATAAAGTAAGCCTGAAGGTACTACTAACCTACGAATGTGTGTACCTTTACACCCCTAATAAAAACATTTTAAGATCTATACTTCAGAATCCCCTTGTTCTATTCATGTGTGTATTCATTTCATGTAGTTATTTTTGAGCAGTGACATATTTAGTGATCTAGTCAAAAATTAAACACAATCAAATAGTCCTTACCTCCTTGGTAAGTCGATCAAAAATATATTGCTGAGTCACAACTTCAAACCAGTTCCTATCCACCTCCTCGCCCAGATGTGTGTCCTCACACTCCTTAAGCTTGATCAGGGCAGTGACCTGCATCTCAAATGCCTCATCTGTCAAGTTCATCAGCTTCTCACCAAAACTCACCAGGAACTCCTCCACCTTAGACTCCACAAAATCAGTTCTAGGACAGGCACAAAATGATTTCCAAGATTTGAGTACAATGCAAACTTATTTTTCCACATGAAACACATTGCAGTGCACACTTCATCACGCTTGGTAGTAGATCAGAATAATTGTACCTATTTTTAAAAAGAAACTCACGAAAACTTTGTTGCTTGCGTCTCAACTGTAATAGAGAATCCAAGAACACCTGAGGTGTTTCGACAGGTAGGGTACACCTGGTATCTGAAGGTGCAGAGATGGCATTACCACATGAGTATAAGAATAATGATGGATATTAGGCTGCATAAATTACAACGTAACTTTTTTCTAGCAAATAAATTGCACAGATAGAAATAGCTAATTCAATTTACAAGGATAAATCAGTCACTAACCCCAGTGTTTCCTTAGTTCTTAAGAAATCAAAACAAGGTTCCTCCATGTGCATCTGAAAAAAAGGGAAAGAATAACCATCATGGATATTGGAAATGTGTTTGAGTAACTGGGATTTATAAGACTTGGAACTCACCACTAGTAACTCCATCAGGGTGTGCTCCCATAAGTTCTTCCTGCCTGACTGGAGAAAACAAGAAAAAAAGACATCTTTGTTTATGACATGTCAATACACACATGATTACCTTATATAAAAACATTAAATCAATAGACAGCATGTGCGAGTCCAACTTCTCAGGCATAGCTACAATTAGAAGGCCCTCCTAAATAAAACACAGGTGCATGGGCCTGTTTACCTGGTAGTACACTGTGACCTCAGAGTTGGCATCTCCCTTGTTAAGGGAGCGTACTTTACACAGGTGGTGCTTCTGTGGCAGTTCTACCACCCTAAATAGAACCGGAGCCTCTACTGTGAGTGGCTGGAACTTGAGTTTGCTGAAAGGAGGTCAGAGTCAGAACACACAGAACGTTCAGGCGGTCAGTCTGAACAGATGGGGACAAAAGGACACAGCCGCTCACTAAATCTTATTTCTGTGGTTAAAAATAACTAAAAAAAACCAAAAAAAAAAAACATATAAAAATATGAAAAGAAGAAAAAAACAACGACATCCTAACAAATTGATACTGCCATCTTGTGACATTTTGCACCGTATCAGTGGTCAGAAAGTTCAATAGCCTATATTTTGTAGATGACTATCTGTTACAAATTCAAGGTGAACAGAGGTTACAACAGAGGAACAAAATTACTTACTCAATAAAATACCGCAAGAACTTCTTAGATTCCTGGTGAAAGTAAATAAAAATGTCATGAGTTTTAAATTTTTTTTGCAGACAAATCTGTAAAACAATGTCCTTAGACACAAGATATATTTGCGAAAAGGGACTCACTATGCTGGTAAAGTTACCCTGTACTAAGCCCTCAATGTATAGCGCTGACTTCAAACTGTTGACAAAGTCCATGAGGTCATCCACACTCAAGCCTTTCATTATGGCCTGGTACTTCTGGACCACAGACCAGCGACAGTGCTCCAGAATCAGGAGGCGCACATCTCTGTAAGGGTAGGAGACATAGAGAAAGGAGAGGGCAGAGATATAAGAGGAGAGGCAACAGCAAGGGAGAAATAAAGGGAAGGAGAGGAGATGGGAAGAGCATGTTAAGGAAGGAGAGATAGCGGAGGAAAAGCGGCAAGAGAAATACATTTGGTTTGAATGAAGTGAGCCTGTTAAAGATGATGTCCCTTATGTGTGTGTCTAGCACTCAATATTACAGTAGGCACCTGATGTTGATTTTGGGTGTAACATTTATGTTGCGACAGTGACTGTGTAAAGCGATGTCATACTCACTTGCCAAGTCTCTCAGGCTTGATGAGGATGTTGAAGTAGGTCTTTTTCAGCTGTGCCACAAACATGCCAAACACATCTGGAGCTGCACTGAAGCCAGCCAGGTAGTCCACGATCAGGTGGAGCAGCAGCTAGGACCATACAGCACAGATGACAAAACCACTCCAGTAAAGGTATGCACACACACACACACACACACACACACACACACACACACACACACACACCAACATGCATAGAGACATATTTCAGTGATGATAAGGACGAAGCCTTAATGAAACCAGGTGGATGAATAACAGCTAGTTTTAAGTTTGGTAGTATGGTAGTAGGTAGTAGATCATGGTTATGAGTTAACAATCCACTCTTCTTAATGAATATAATTATAGATTAAATTAGCAAATCATTCTAGTGCATTTATATTTGCATCAATGAAATTGTCCCAGAACATTAGAGAAGCATTGGAATAAATCCATTGAGTTTGAGAACTATTCTGATCATTATTGGCTCTGGACTATAATAATGGAGACACCATTCTTACTATAATATTTGCATAATAACCCATTCATCAATCTCATCAATACATACAGGCAATTTGTGGTTGAAGCCCTTCACACGGATGACAAAGCCATGCTCCCCTGCCACCAGCTTGTATTCCAGTTGTGCAACATCTGCATCATATGCTGGTTCAGCAAGGTTGTGCGCCAGAATGTTCACAAAAATATCAAAAAGCACCAGACTATAGAAAGGAGGACAGGAAACAGAAGTATGTATGTATGGATATAACTAAACTCTACACCCTTCTTGGTTAAACAGTGAAATGTTAATATTAACTGCGCTGGCATCTGCCATAGTACACCTCAGCAAGGAAGAAAAGCAAAATGATATGGAAGATTCAAATGAGACACACTTTCCAGATGGTTCAAGTGGTTGTTGAACTTTCAATCAAAACTGACTGTAACACGACTGGAATTAATTATATTTTGATTACAGCTTAACTGTGTAGTTTGTGTATATATACATACATTTAGAAATACAAAACTGCACAAATTTGATACGATTTGCAATCAGACAAAAATATGATTTAAGACAACATTGACAGAAACCATTCTCATCACAAGCAAGATTTTAGATGTTGGAGGTTAGCAATGTTGTGAATTCGTATTAGCCAGGAATCTGTTTCTATGTGTTGCTGTGTGGGATGGGTAATACTCACTTTTCTGGGTTTTTCTGAATGATTGGGGAGAGCAGATTAAAGCGTACGTAGGCTGAAACAAGAGACAGTAGCAGTCAGTGCTCATCCTTTAAATACAATCAAAATGCTGTCTGTACGGCCTCACCAACGGACACAGAGATACACAAACACGCAGACTCAAATGCAAACATGTAAAAAAAAAAAACTCACATACACACCTTTAGGAATTTTGAACTTGTTGTCTTTTTTGAACCAGAGACATCCTTCCTTTGTGTTGATTATTTTGACAGGGAATTCGGTATCAGGGCAGTCTGATGCTTTCAGGGTGAAATCAGTAGCTGTGAAAAGAAGTTACAAATGACCTTTTTAACACATCCAAGCATGATAAGGATTATAGATTAAAAAGCTTTTAAGTGCAAATAACAGGAATCCTTGAACACAGACCAATAAACTTGTTTTCAGCTGGCAGTTGGAGTTCAGGGTTGAGTTCAAAGTCACTAGCCCAACGATCCCTCCACTCCTGAGGTATATCTGCAATGATGAGTTTATTTGTGAAATCTCACTAGTTCACAGTAGGAACAAATTTCGGAAGTCCTGAAACATTGACTGTGTGTACATACACACCGGTGGCCCAGTTATGAGGCTTACCCTAGTTCTGGTCATACTCAGGATAAGGCATTTACATGAGCAAGAGAGATATCTGGTTACTCATATAAGATCATAGTAGTATCCTGTTTACTGATAACTGATATCTATTTGTTCTGGTGCCTGTGCAGCTAGTCAGCAGCTATTACAAAACTGGGATACGATACAGTTTATGCATGCAATAGAGTCCTGGTTAGGAGTTCTCCAGTTAGCATAAACAGGTTTCTCAAAAATGGGATAAGGGTGTATCTGGGGCTTTTTGAAATCAGGATATGATGTTTGAATGTGCGAACACAAAAATGGAACACTTAAAAATCCCTATCATAACCAGGACTCTCAAGACCATGATTCCAATAATACATTTGGGTTCTACAGTACCACCAATACCAAGCCTTTCTCATTACAAAAAGATGAGTAAAATTCAGAACAATTAACCCCACCGTATAGTTACTAAAATACGAAAACGGCTTGCAAGCTTTAAAGGTTTTACAAAAGTATGAAAAATGGCTTATCTTCAGGTTAGGATTGCAATGGCTCACCTTCTACACTGTACTGAGCCCCAAACCATTTTTCCTTCATGTCACACAGGTTCTCATGTTCTGGAGACAACAGGATCAGGTTTGCCTTATCTGGGGTCATGAGAACCAAAGCAGCATTGATGACCTAAGAGGGGAACAATAATTACTCTAAACAGACTCTACTAAACGTGTAACTACGTATATGTAAGTACCAGTGGGGACATATTTCATACACACATTTATTTGCTCAACACTTACAATACAAAAATATTACAGTGGTGTAACCTGTCAATTTTGACACATTCAATTCATGCAGTTTTAGCATAGTATCCATAAAGAGCCCTGGTACTCAGCAACCCACAACCCCCTATTGCAAATGACCATGCCTCAGTACTATTAATGGTAAAGGAAAAGGTAATTTGAGCCTCCCAGTAGCTAAAATTACAGAACCATCTTGTTTCAGTGTGACATTACCTCTGGGTCATAATCAAACATGAGCTGATCTCCAGTAAGGTAATCCTCTTTTGGAAAGAGATGCATGTTCTCAGAAATGTTCTCCACAAATTCAATTGGATCAGACTGTTGAAACAGATCACTGGTGTTACAGATATTAAATTAAATCCACCTGGAGTCAGTGGTAACTGTTATCGCACATCTGCTCTTCATATGGCTTCAGGTAGCTATTTGAATTGTATGGACAATTTAGTCACAGGATGAAATCTAACATACTAAAGAAAGAAATATCTGAAGAAATATCAATATTAAATGACACCTCACTGTAACTCAGAAATAGAAAGAAACCAGTCACCTGCTCCTGATAATGGAACTCATTTGCTTCAACCTTCTGAATTTCAGAATAAATCCTGAAAAGCATGAAGCAGACCTCTAATCATAACACTGGCCAGCATTTATGTATTAAAGAACCCCTTAAATATTTGCCTCTAAAGGACACATTCACAAATTCAGTTAATGTCTAGCACTTGAATTAACCTTTCTTGTGGTCCAAGAGACTGTAGCATCTTAAGATACTGGAAGACCAAGTCAACCACCTGCAGAGAAATAGTCAATATTCAGATAAAGATCGGAGTAGTAGCATTAGACTGGCTATTGGCCTGCATCATTATCATCATGTTAAAAACATCAATAATTTCACTGCAACTCAAATACTGCTTAATGAGTATTAATGCCACACCTTGTAAACGTTATGGAAGCCCTCATCTGTCAAGGTTATGGAAACGGAGAAGATGGAGTAAGTGGTGTTCTGATCAAAGCCAGTTTCACTGTTCCCTCCAAACAGAGCCAGGGCCCAACACCTAGAGGCATCAAAAGCTTTCACATGGCTCTGAGAAATTTGACATCAATTGGTACAGATAAAAAAAAAAGTGACTTACCTCTTCCTTAATTGGGAGAGGATACCTCCAGCACCTTCATGGCCTATCAGCCAAGATATATAGTGCAGGGGCTTTACTCTACAGAGTCAAACACATAGAGTGTGGGCGATTAGGATTTGCAACAATAACCAGAACGATTAAAAAGTAAAAAAGCAAACATAAAATTAAACATTGATCGATCACCATCATAGCCTTACAACGAGTAAATGTGAAATTAGTCTATTTTGCATTTACAGTATTATGTAAAATATATGTGGTTGCTGTTTGCTCTCTTCGTGGTCATTACTGATCAATAATCTCTTGTTAAAAAAAACTATTTGGCCACTAGAGCAAATCTACTGCAAGATACATATTTTGAACACAGTTATTGTACAGTGAACATGGGAAAGTTTAACAAAGCAAATTATTATATTGAGTTAAATAATGAAATATGGCACTGAGCTATATCAGAAAAAGTGAGCAATGAATGTAATGACAGAAAGCATTATGGTGATTATTGATGTTGATTCAGATTTCATGTACTTTATTGACACCTGCTGGAGAAACTATGGAATTGAACATGACTGACCAGGTGAAACTTTGGGCATCAGATATTAAACCTACGGTCAGACAACAACATTTCCATACTAGAAAAACATGCCAGTAGACTCCTGCAGTCCGTTACAACTTACCTGTAGTGTTTGGCCTGAGGGGGCAATGACCAAGTAATGCTGAGAGCGTGGACCTTCCTCACAGGCACCACTGTTAACACATGCACATTTCCTTTTAATATATTATCATATCACACTAACAATCCAAATAATATTCTCATGTCAATGTATCTTTATCTTACCAGTATATAGCCTGGAATAAGCCAGCCAAATTTACCTCACCCACAAAATTTGAGGAAAATAAATTAGATCTGGAGTCGCTCCATTGAGAAGCCTATAAACCCGGTTAAGATCTGTTCGGGTGGTATTTATACGATGATAGATAGATGAGCAACAGTGAAGCAGTCATCCATGTCACCAGAGCGCACTTGAGTTGATTTTGTTTACAAGATGTTTAGATTCCGCTATTGTGTCTGTTATACAAGATATTGACAGCACAATAATGACGGAAAAAAAGACGAACAGAAGACAGGAATTTGACATCCTCAAATTTTGTGGGTGGGGACAATTCTAGCTAGGTTCTGGGCTAGGTTGAAACATGCTCCATAATCAAATCCAAACGACGTGTTACCAGCCTCAAATTCTGATAAGAGAGGCTGTCAAAATGAGGGTTACCTCTATAGAGCTTGTTGAAGGCTGGTGTGTCAAATGGGTCTTTAAGATGAGAGAAGTCAGGTTGAGGTTGTCCACTGCAGTGATGTAAACAACATCATCAATGCAAAACAAAAGCACTCCTTATCAAAACCATTTAATTGCCATTACCACAGCAGTGCTGATGAGCACTTACTTGTTTGGGATTGCGCTGAAGATCTCCCTAACCCACTCCTCAAGTGTGTCCAGCTTCTCTGTGGAGAGATACAGCAGGTGCACATAGGTCATATCCAACTCACACCAGTCAATACTGATCGCTTACTATTCCATACTTTGAATATACTGATACTATACAGTATACTGATGCTTAATAAATGCAGATGTTTAACTTAAAAACACAGGATATGACATCTGTCTCTCTGGATCCAACATGCCCTTAAGTGTGCATCTTAAATATGTACATTAAAGACTTAAAGGTACACTCTGTGATTCTGGGCTTAAAGGTCATTGGTATTTGAGCTCAACAGCAAATAAAATGACATCCATCTCTGCTCCTAAAGCATTATGTTGATGGACTGAAACAGGTCAAAAAGTGTATTAGATTAGAATAGTGAACTTTACCTCTAAGTAACACTGATCATTCATTAGTAGTTAGTAGCCTTTCTAAAAGGATCCTGCATGATACTAGATAATATATTACCTCTGGACTGAACAGTCAGAGTCATATAGTGGGCTGAGTAATATCTCTTCCAGAATTCCCGTAGACATTTATAGGTGTTAATATCATTCTTCTTGGGTTCATGTTTCAGTGTCTGAGCATTACCTGAACAAAAGAAAAAAACATTAAAATACCAAAAGATAAAACAAACAAACAATTAGAGCATCTATGGCTATTCTACAAAATTAACAAAGAAGCAAGAAACTCACCCCAGCAGAATTTTCTCATCACATGCTTTGGTTTGGCAAGACTTCCGAACAACATTTCTTTCCTATGGCTGTCTGATGGCCGAGCTAGTTGGTACTCTGCAAAGCAGCAACACATTTATAGACAGTCATGCAGAAATCCATCCATATGTGGATATCATCTTAATTTGTTACCACACTTACCACTATCAACAGCTTCCACTTCCCTAGCAACAGCATCCTCAATCATTAGAGGACAAATGAAGAACTGTGCCCACCTGTGGAAAAGCATTTCAGTTCAATGACGATGACAATATCCAATTGGTCTATAATATGGTTGCTTGAGGGAGTTGTGGCTGTGGACGCATCAGTGGATGACCACACACATTACATATGAGATATGGGGTTGGCATATGTTCAGATACTTCAAATGCAACAAGATCAAAGTAACTTCAACTTCTATCAGTGCCCCACCTGTCCAAAGCCTCTCTGAAGTACTTTCTCTGGACATCAAACTGAAAAATTGTTCTCTCACAGTCAGTTGAGGCATTGTCACTCCCTCCGTGTTTCTTCAGGAAGGCATCAAAGCCATTCTCAGCAGGGTACTTCTCACTGCCCATAAAGACCACTAAGAAAGATGTAAGGCATTGGATTGGAATGCAACATGTTGCAACATCACAAGACATCTCTTTTGAGTGACAAAACATGTCCAATCTACATATACAGCAGAATATTTGCAGTCATTATGCTCATTATGTCAGGGTGCTGATATAGGCTATACAGAGAGATAATATTCTCTCACACTTCACTGACCAATTTGACATATTATTAAACTCACAATGCTGATGTTGTTCATTAAAAATACCAGCCCAGGAGAGAGATACTCACTGTGTTCAAGAAAATGTGCAAGACCAGGCAGATCATCTGGGTCACTGAAGCTGCCAACGGCAATACAGAGGGCTGCTGCCGACTGGGAAAAGCAGATACAGGCAATTCATTTACTTGGTTTCAAATGCATGTGGGGTTAGGTAAAAAGGTCCAGGACAAAGATGTCAGGATTTTTTTGGCAGCAAGCAACCCAATTGTTTGTTTTTTTGGCAGCAAGCAACCTATTGCCGCATCACTGAAAGAGCTAACCTGTTTCTCAGAGCTGCCACTCTTCTTTCCACCACCACACCTCTGTTCCTCATTGCTATCCACAGAGTAAGCGCCCTCTTCAGAACCCCCTCCAGAGTCATCATCGTCATCTTCCTCCTCGCTGATGGAGTCTCCTGGGTCACAGGAGACTCCATCGGCCCTGCTGAGGTCTGATATGAGAAGTGCTCGCAGTCCATTGCTCAGCTCTATGTACCTGGACACAAATGGAGAAAATGGGGTAATAAGGAGAGCACAACAATGAATGACAGGCTGACAGAACAACGAAGAATCAGATCAGCAAGTGCCATTCACCTGTACTTCTTGGGGTCACTAGGGGATTTAATAATTTCAAGATCTCCCAAGTCATCCTCCACAGTCTCTGCTCCATCCTCTCTAGACTGAATCCTGAGGTTGTAAGACGACTCAACTCCATCTTCATCCAAATCGGATTTTCTAGGACTGGCAGAAGTTTTACATTTATTCATTCTGAGAAGCGTCCAGACTCGGGAGGTGCTGAATCGCAATCATGAGTGAAAAAAAGGCAAATTCGTATCCTCGAAGGTAGTCTATTCTGAATGGTTAATCAGCTCAAGTGCGACAATGTAACATCAGCGACAAGAACAATCGGTTGCTTTCACAATTTGAATATAAACTCTTCGGGTGTAATTTCTGCCAGTGTCTTGCATTAAGTTGTTGTTGAACGTTAACAATCCGTGGATGACAAGATCTTCACCAATAATCAGTAGCCTGACTATGTGAAATCATAACAAGACTTGTTAATATCGCATATCGCAGACGAACGTTCACATATAATGTTGCGAAGTATTTAGCTAACTTTAGGGCACGCACACCTGGTAAACTCTTCAATTCATTGCACTGCCTAGTCATTTGCAATGTTTCTGAGCTGCGTCAACCAAACCACTGAAGACACTGTTGAGGATATCCGTGTAAGAGAGAACGTGATTGGTTGTCGCAGGTTGACCGCAGAACAAGTCTATCTCTGACTGGTAGTAGGCTTGGATTTATAGGATAGGCTACACAAGGTTGATAAATAGGCCTAGCTGTTGTAACAACTTACTGTAAGCTTGTTAGACACAAGCAAATGTTTTAAATAGGCACTCTAACCTAAACGCATTAAGTGAAGAACCACACGTAGGCCTAACCCAGAGGTAGGCTATAGGCTATAAAGAAAATGTTTTGATTCATTTGAATAATCTAACAGTTTCTTGCCTAGAATTATCTAACTGGAAGAAGCAGGGTTATTAATTTTAGCCTACTACAGCCCAAAAAAAAAAAGGCTAAACTTGTGAAGGTAGGCTACACACCAGGCCCATCTTGACCATGTTGATTAGGTTAAATGGATTAGTTCAGTGATCTTCAATGAGTAACTTACCACCATTTGATACAGCAACATGACATTTTCTGTTTAAGTTTAACCAAAAAAATGTAACGTTGCCTTAACCACAAAAACACATGTGGCTGACCGAAAGATGTCAACGTTGGTCTTCATTACATTTTCCTGACAGCTGGCTCTAAATTGAGATGATATGATCATGACGTGTATTGTGATGCATTAATTATCCTTTTAATTAAAGAATTGTGATGATTTTGGAATCCTGTTGCGTCTGCTTTGACATGACAAGAGGTAGTGCAGATAGATATTTGTGCTTTTTATTTCCGCAAATTGCACTTGAAAATGTACAAACATTCACATTGATTTAATCACTTTGTTCCCGTTGAACCCATCTATGAGTCAACAGTAACTAACGAGGTGCTATAGCCATAGGCCTACAGTTTATCCATTGCAACAGCATAAAAATAAAAATCTACCTAGGTACGACCATTATAATACACTATTTAGATCCAAAATATGTAATTTAAAAATGCACTTATAAACAATCACATCATAGCCTATCAGACAGAACAACTGTTATGATTGTTATAATAATATTATTGTTGGTTAGGCTTAGCTATGAACTCACATAAGACAGGGTGGCACAAGGTGTTTGGGTAATGCAGTTCACTATTTTGCAATAACTGAATTTCAGAAAAGAAATGGCACAGCCTACTCAGCACAATGAACTTCAAAAGGTTGATTAATTTAAAATTGAAGAGAGAAACCACATGGCCAATTTCAATAGTGTCATAACATTTGCCTACATTCAGTATATTGTGTGCTGATCATTTTTGTAAGTCACATAATTAGATCAAATTGATTCACATGACTATTAAACATTACTATTACAAGACTCATCATACAACATTGTTTGTAAAGTGTCCAAAAGTCTTAAAACACTTAATTGTACCAGCAAAGTGAAAAGCATGTGCCTTTCACTGAACAATAATGGCACATCATCACATCAAAACCACCCTGAACAGAATTAACGAATAAAGCTGCAAAACACGTTGTAAATTCTGCAGTTGTGCTGAGATAGTGTTATGGTGTCTTATGATATTAAACTTTTTTTTTGTTTTAAAAAGACTAGAGTTAAATAGAATAGTGTTATAAGCGTGTCTCACACCTAAAATTTAATATCCTGTGTTAAGCTCAGATGAGCAAGCAGCCATGTGTCTTATGTATACCAATTCATCGAAAGTCATGTGACAAGGTAGTTAACTGCACTGTAACAAGTTGTGAGTAATTCATTGTTTTGCAGTGGCAGTGAACACTCTCCATATGAGAGAAGCTGTATTGTGCTTCAACAGTCAACTCTACTTTGAGCTGCCTCGTGTTTAGACTACAGGTGAAATGAGAGATTATAAATGCACTTATGTGCAGTGCAAAAGAATGACAATGTGAATCACAACATGAACTCAGAGGAGAGAGAGGGGAGCTACACAAGAGAGTTGTGACTTGTCGGTAAGAGAAGTTGTGCTACAAGAGGTAGGCTTAGCAGCAGTTCTGAGGTAGTTGTGGAGGCTTGTCTGTGAGCCGAGTGTTCTTCGTACCAGTGACGATAGCAGGGTCAGTATCCACCCGTTCTGACATCTTCACACAGATGATGTCTACCAGGCGTTCAAATACCTGCCGGACATTTATGTTCTCTTTGGCACTGGTTTCATAATACTCAAAACCTGCAGACAACAGTAAAATAATCACTCATATATAACCATGTTTGCACAGATAAGAGAGTGGACGCATTAAATTTGCTAGTAGTTACTGTTCTGCAATTATAACACAATGATTTTTTTACTTTACTTCAAACCACAATGACTTATGTTGTGACATGACCCTTGTTGATTTTAAACTCGATAAGTTTCTTGACTGGGTACCCATTTGTAGGCTACAAATGGGTACCCAGTATGTTGAAAATTGTCAAAAAGGGGAATTCGTACATTGTGATATTATACGTTAAAGTATCATTAAATTAGCCCTTCACTTAATGGTAATGATGCCAAATAGTACTGATTCACATAATGGTACTAACACTATAAACTTGTAGGATCACTCAAGAAACGTACCTAGTTGGTCAGCTAAGTGTCTGCCCTTTTCCGGCGGCACCACTCTCTCATCATCCATATCACACTTGTTGCCAACAAGAATCACTTGAGCGTTATCCCATGAATATGTCTTAATTTGAGTAGCCCTGGGGAAAAACAGGGTGCCAGGTTCAACATATACTGTAAATCATCCTCTCTGCTTCCACTTACACAATAATAAAAATGTATTGCAAAAAGGCAGCGGTTTTGTAATCCTAACATGCTTTAGACATAAAAAGCCTTACTGTATTAGCCTAATTATCTACATTTCTAGAAAAAATAGTGTCCAAACAGCTTCTCTCTGCACTGGAAAATAACAATATTTATGAAAAGTTTCAATCTGGTTTCTAAAAATATCAAAGCACTGCGCTGCTGATGCCAGCTGATGACATATGCTCGTTTCTTTGTACTTCTGAACCTTAGCACAGCCTTTGTCCAAATGAATCACAACACACTGTTATATGAAGACTGAGGTATTGAGTGGGAATATCTGACATGGCCTTTATGCAGAAAGGCCATTGTACAGAAACATGTCTCTTTTGTTGCTATGCAGACAACACACAGGTGTACCTTCTGGTTAGATCTTCAGATTCTAGTGTGCTGTTCATGTTAAAAGGATGTCAAAGAATAATCAGCTAAATTCTGAAAAAACAGAGATCCTTGTTATTGGATCTCGATATTCTTGTCATTGGCAAAACAATGGTTTTGAAAAGTGCTGTATAGATAAAGATGATGATGATGATGATGACGACAGTGATGATAATGGTGAGCATCATCGTCATCTTCACCAAGGCCCACAAAAATATCATGAAAATGTACTATGGTGCACAGTATGTTTGCACTCATTGGAAACATTGTATTTTGAATGTGATGTTAGATTGCAGTTTTATTCTATAGTAATCAGACCAAGATATCTCTGGCTATGTTTTATGGCCATTCTATTCTATTTCAATCATGGCTCAATCAAGGATTTCTTTTACTTTCTTAAATTTGAATGTACATCATCATATCTTGGTTCTAGAGGTAGGCTACACAATACAGTAAATCAAGCATCTGAGGAGGCAGACAGGACAAGGCCTGACATTTTTTGCTTTTAAATAAGCAATAAGCAAGTTTGTTGTATTGGCCATAAACATTTATTCAACTAATCTATCCACCAGAATGATATGTTTAGGCTTTTCTGTAAAATAATGAATGTTCCTTTACAGCTTCAAATATTTTGCAGCAATATGCAGAATATGGATACAGCAAACTCACCAGTCTTGCACTGCATTGAAGGACTCTTCGTTAGTGATGTCATACATGAGGATGAAGCCCATAGCTCCCCTGTAGTAGGCTGTGGTGATTGTTCTGTACCGCTCCTGTCCTGCTGTGTCCTGCAGTAACACAAGCACAAGTGGATCCACATTAGTGTGGGAGAGGAGGGTTAATGTCTAATATCACTAATGAGCCATGGCAGCACGGCTTAATGTTGGTGAACAATAACAACTCCTAATATTCTGGGCTGTCTCTCCTAGCACAGAATGCAACCTTGTTTTCATGGAAAAATGATCAAAACAGAAAGAACACCGAAATCCAGCCCAATTAGACTGGAATAGCAAACCTAACAGATGAGCAGCCAACAGATTTCAACTGTTGAAGGTGTGAGTTCACACCATCATCAAGAATGGTAAAGAATACATGAATCCTTCCACACTCTGTCATGGTAAACATTATCATAGAGCTGAGTGAAGCTGACAGCTACACACACTGCAGTCAGATGGGACAGGGAGGATTAGCATGTGTGACAAGGCATGCATTTACTGCCAGTGTCATCAATTTACCTGTGACTATCAGGGATTTCTCCCATTTTTCCCCTATTCATCTCACTTGTCTAAGAATCTCAAACTGTTGTTTCATGCCTGATGCATCATAAACAACAATTCTCACATTCAATACATGTGAAACGTATATGTTCTGCCTTTTCAATAGCTGTGACAAAAAGGGAATGCCTCAAGGTTCAGAGTGAATTCTGTTGTGTTATTTGACTACTTCCTAACCTATGAATGAATATGTGGTAACCTTAGGTCTACTGTGTGCCATCTTTCAATTGCACTCAGAATCTATGTTTGCATAGGCTATGCCATATTACTTTGAATAAATACAGCACACCATTAACTTGATTTATTCAGTCACAGATCCTCCAACGATCATATTGTCACAACATATTATGTTAGGGTACTGTCTAAAACATGCACATGTAGCCTGTTACACCATAATGGGTATCCATTCAAGGTTGACAAATCAACACTGATTACAGCTCTATACACAAATAAGGCAATTTACTCCAGTGGCTTGTGTGGCACTGGTCTCACCCCTGGCCCTTGTGTGCTTGAGAAACGCACGGCCCCTTTGGCCTCTGGGGCCCACTCTAATTGGTTCAGAGCATTGCTTTGCCAAGGAGCAGCGAGAAGTGTTGCTTCCATGACAACCACTGATGATGCAAGCGCAGAAGAAGCTCGTATCTCCTTTCCTAAGGAAAATGGCTCTGCTGCAGCGCCAGACAGACATGAAGTCTTATCATGCAGCGCAGCTCTGTGGTTTTATTGTGTTGAAATCTTGACAACTCAATAGTGGTAACAAAATTATATAAACCCTTGTTTCTGGCAAACAATAAATCCATAAAGCAGCATGCACTATGCGCAAGGTAGGCTTTGTCTGGCAGTTTTCAAGAAATCATGATAATCTAACATAAAGGCTAGGCTTGCACATCAAATGCAAGTTCTCCACACAGATGAAAAAACTTACCCAGATCTGAAGCTTCACTCTTTTGTCGTTTCTGTAAACCGTTTTCACTTTAAAATCAATACCCACAGTGCTAACGAAGGAGTTGTTGAATGTGTCATCGGCGTATCTGAACAGAAAGCTGGTTTTTCCAACACTACTATTGCCAATGATGAGCAGTTTGAACATGTAGTCAAAGTTCTGATCCGATCCATCTCTCTGCCCAAAGCGTTGGTCTGCCTTCGCCATCTGTGGGCATATTATGCGTTAGTCTCGGAATCTGGTTGCTCCAGAAGCAATTATGAGAACAGCACACAACCTATCCATAGGCTACACAATGCAGTCTACATAGCATATTTGTGGACAATGAGTAAGCTAACCTAATCTATTTCACGCTTTTATAAATTCACGAATCAATGTCGTGGACATATGTAACCAGAACACATTTGCGTCAGAGCTCTCGAATCGATTAAACAGATTGGACCACAGGTGCGTTTTAGAGCAAAAATGGGCAAACCCACGACCAATAAGATAACATCATGAGACACAATAGTGTAACACTAATCCATTCGACTGTGACCATAAATTGAATATTGGGACTTGTATTTGTAGGGAAATGGCCTTGACTATTTACCATGCAATGGGAAACAATTCCCCACACATAGGCTTAGGTTCTCTGTGGTAGAAAGAATATCGAGTTAACAAGAAATTCATATTTTGCACTAGTAGGCTTTAGCAAAAATATCTGTTTAGGTATATTTAGCAGTCCTTACCTTTTGCTGAGCAGATAGCTACCCTTTTCAAAGGTGGGCGTACAACAGGCGCGACCGAACTGCAAGCTACCTGATGTTGCGTTTCCACCGGCTTCAACCCTTTCTTTTACTGTCTATGTTGTTTCAGTCGCCTTCCGGTATCTTCTCTGTGCGCCTGGTCTGATTCAATCTTTATAAATCGCAATTAACAGTGCTATTTGTGAAGCGCATACAGCTGATTTTGTGAGCATTTACAGGTCACTGTGTTAAAGGTTTAGATCCAGTATGCTGACACCTTATTGGCATGAGGTGGAGCTAAAAGAGGACATAATGCAAAATATTCACTATTACTCTCATTAAATTAAATATCTGACTGCTTTTTCAGTTCTAATACTGAATCATGACACCTTCAAACATCAAAACACCTTCAGAAAAAAAACAGAAACCAACAAAATCAGACACCATGGCCTAATTTGCCTGTGTCTAAACAAGCAGAATCCTTGAATACCAAATTTAAAATCTAAACTAAATTCAACCGATATCAGAATATATCTTTGCACTTCCAAGTGCATCAACCCTTCTAAGGGTTCTTATCACCATTGGGTGGTTCCTGAAAGTAGCTGGTCCTCCAATACATTTCACACAAATGTATTATTGTATGAAATTTATCCTGCTATCCATCTACATAATGTACATATAACCATTTCCCCTTGAATTTCTGAACAAAGTTAATACTGTTGAGTCTGGCTTCAACTAATGATTACTGTGCTGGTTGATTAAGCTGTTCACTACTTTATAAATTAATCAATTAGATATTCCATCTACAAAATGTCAGAAAATGGTGAACAAATATTGTTGAGTGTTTCCCAAAGCCCAAGATGGCACCCTACAATGTCTTGTTTTTACCAAAAGATATTCAGTTCACAGAAGAGTAAAGAAACCAGAAAATATTAACATTTCAGAGGATGGAATCTGAGAAGTCTGGCTTACAAAAAAGTCAATTATCAAAATAGTTGGGGATTCATTTAATAGGCAAGGGCAACTGATATTGTTCTGGTTATTTAATTGCAGTGTTGTCTTCCAAATGACATTGAATCCATACGTGTGTGTGTGTCTTTTCTGGGAGAGCCAGTCCACAGCCATACTTTCAGAGAAAAGTATTATATTTTAATACTGCAATCTGTACATTACCAATTAGAGGAGAGACTACAGGAGTGGTGATGAGAACAACCCTGTAGTCTTTGAACTGTTGTTTTACAGTAAGTCCAGCAATATTTTACCATCAACTTCTTCAGTGAGACTGAAGGTAGGCTATTACATTGTCCAACACTCACTCATCCAACTTTCACTCTTCATTCTCTCTTAGTGATAATCAGGTCACTGTCCAAATATTGTCCATTCCAGTCTAGGATGTTAGGCCGATGCCACTTTGCTCCAATTCAGCAATCATAGACATGTACTTGAAATCAGCTGGTTTGTGGTTGAAGTTCTCCACCAACTGGAAGGTCGAACGCCGCTCGGAACCATAAAATACCTGCACTTGATTGGCCAAGCACTGGGCTTGGTGGACGTTCTGAAAAGATAATGCAATTAGTCAGTTATTGTTTGAGTGGATTTGAGTGTACATCACAACTATAGTCCTGGGCAAGGAGCAATTCACCATCAATATGCTGCACAAAGAGGTCAAGTAAAAAAAAGCAGAACTTGTCAATTAAGATCTTGTGTTAAAAACAGATCTTGTAAATTACAATAGCAAGAATTTAAGATGACTTACAATGAATCTGTCATCCATCTCTGCGGTCATGAGTACAACACCCTTGTCCTTGAGCAGCTCTGTGTAATGGTAGAGAATCAGCTGACTTGGAGCACTCTCGCCTGCAGTCTGACATGGGCACAGAGAAATGAAGTCTAAGTTACATTTGAACTGTGTAGTGAGATATGGCCTCTTCAGCTGGGGAGGGACAAGAGATTTACCTGAACATTAATGAGAGAGGTGAAATGAAGCTCGTGGCCAGCCCACTGACCCACAAAGAACTCATACCCTTCTTGCCGTGGTAGGGCATAAAGGAACTACAGACAAACAAACAAAAAAGTCGCTGTAGTTTAATAATTCTGTGAATGTTAGTAAGATCTATTGACATGAGTAGACCACTCTCAGAATTGTATCACAGTAAAGTCTTCCACATCTAGCCCTAGCAAATATTTTGCCATTTTATAAGTGTCCAAGACATGCATGAAGAACACATCAATACTGCCATCATGTGGCTGCATGCAACACAGGTACGCCCATTTAGAGTACAATCCAGAGCTAACAGAAACCAAGACAAATGGAACAAAAGACCAGTAAATCAAAATCAATGATCATGTTCTATTTGATCTGGCCAGATTTAATAAGTCTGATGAGGGGTTGGCAGAAAAACAGCTTACAGTTGGGCATGATTTGGTTCTGTTGAATATCAATTCAAAGGTTGCTCCCTGAAACAAATACACAAAAAAAATACAGTGAAGTCTGATGCATAATCAAACTGGCTTTAACACAGACAACAGACAGCGGACAGGAACATACAGTGCAGAAAGACCTACCGGTATAACCGCACTGATGGTGTCCTTGTTGGAATAATACTGCATCCAGAGCTACAAAAGACAACAAAACTCTATTCAATACACACAAAAACAAATGATTTTAAAACACATGAGGGTAGTTAGATGTGTGGAAACAAAGAATTTCTCTTACTTTTCCAATTTCTTCTGCAGATATGTCTTTTACCATTTCAAGGTTGAGAATGGATCCAAGAGTCTATGAGAAATTGAAGCATAAATAATATTAATAATACTACTAATGAGGTCTGTAAGAGTAAATGCTGATAAGCATATGGCCATTTCAAATGATAGAAGACAGAAGAATGACAATTGTTATGGTTGTTATGGTGAACTTTTTCTACCAGGAGTCAATTAATGTATGTTTTTTAAATATTGCAGTCCCAACACTTAATGTATTGATATTGAGCATATAGCAGATCACATTACCACAAAGCATTCTTCCGCATTGCTATAGACTAATGATTCTCCAATTTGCCGATTCAACACACAACTCTATACAAGACTATTTACTAACATTTTAGATCAAATACAATGTTACTAAATTGTAATAAAACTGCACCTCCAAATGCCAAATGTACCCTCCAGGTATGTCATTATATTCTTTCACTTGCATAACAAGGCAACATTTCTCATGGATGTAATAATCAATGAGGAAACTTCATACTATGTTTTGAGTAATCAATCAAATGCCAAGTTTTAGTACTTACAACAAATGACTTGTTCATACAATTTTGATGATTAAAGTACAGATTTACAGCCTCAAAATTGCATGTGCATTTTTTATGTAATTTGGTAAATGAATCTTGTCCACTTGACTGCATTTACCTTGTCCTTGGTGAATCCCCCGGAGGTACCTTGCAGTTTGGCCCGTTTTTCAGCCTGAAAACACAATGTTTGTTAAAATCAAATACTAAATCACAACGTTCTGTCCCACCCACAATCCAGCACATACTGTATACAGCATACTGTAGCCAGTCAGCACACCTGCTCAATACCATACCTCCTCTTCCATGAGTTTTATGAACTCGGCTTGTCTTGAGTGTCCCAATGGCTCTTTCTTCATCTCTGTCCGTTTCTCAAGTCTGACTTTATACTCCTGTGGTTTGGCACTTTAACAATCATGAACAGATCACACGTTAATTATCAAAGTCCACATCAAAAGATAGTCTGGCATTACTATGTCCATAGGTAAAAACATTGATTGATTGATTGATTGATTGCACTTTATTAATAATTATTTTGCTACCTGGTAACCACACACAACCACAACACATCAGTAGGACAGTTGATACTTAAGACAGGGCACAGTACAACATACACTACAACAAATAAATAGGGACACACCAGACACAGGCACTGAAAGGACACAATAATCACAGTAATCTCAACAACATAAATCACAACAGCAATGCTAGTCAACAGCTCTTGTTAAAAGGTCTGATTGCTGTAGGAACAAAGGACCTCCTAAATCTCTCTGTGGTGCATCTAGGTAGAAGGAGCCTTTGGCTCCAACCACTTGTAGTGACAGTTTTTTTTTTTTTAAACTGTCCTAAAATTGTGAGAATTGTTCTAAAACTTACTGTTTACCATGTTGTTAGTCGCTTTGGTTAAAAAAGCGTCAGCCAAATGTAATGTAATGTAATGTAACATGCTGGACAAGGGCTGGTCCTCCCTTGACTGCACACTCCTCATCTTCCCCATCACCCTCTGTTCTAGGATTTCCTCCACAGAACTTGGGCATGAACTAATGATGGAACCTGCTTTCCTTCTCAGTTTGTTTAACCTGTTCCGGTCCCCAACATACAACAGCATAAAAAAGAACACTTGCCAGAATCCCATGGTAACACATGTTTAAAATAGGCCTGTCCTATGCCCATATCAAACGACCTCAGTTTCCTAAGGAAAAACAGTCTACACTGGGCCTTCTTGAAGGTAGACGGACACCAAGGTATTTAGATGAGGTAACTACCTCTACTGCATAACTTCTAGTACTCTAGGTATAGGGTCTAATTTATTTTTCCCCCTTTTCAAATCAAATATTAGTTCCTTAGTCTTATCTACATTTAAAAAGAGATGGGCATCATCACACCAACGGAAAAGCTATCCACTTCATTTTGATATGCTGCATGCTAGATCCTGCTATATCCTAGATTTGCACATTTTCTATCATAAATCGCAGCATATACCAATAAATACTTATGACCAAAACAATCAATTCATAGGTCACACATATCTAATTAGCCTTCAAATTCTGGGTGTGGATTAGGCTAGCATTACTAGGACAAGACGTCTCATGTTAACATCACTTTCTTAACTTCTTAAAATACTAGGCCGTTTTCAGCTGTGGTGGGAATGTCATTATTTAGCTAGTTTAATATGAAGAGCATACAACTAATACTCTATAACGTTAAACGTTACCCCATTCCACAGAGAATGGTTCTTTGATGTTATGATTATTACAGACCCTAGGTTGCTACGTTAGCTGTTTTAGCATACGGTGGGTTAACGTCTAACCTACCTTCGAAGCTTCCTGATCTTTTCCTCATATTTACTAAAATATGGATTTTCTTCCAGCTCTGGTTCTTTTTTCACTGAAAATGTTCTAAACTGCAGTGGCACCAGGCCAGGGATGAGCGGCCTGATACCCATTGCTCTGACCGCTATCATCCCTCGGTACAAACATGACATTTGTACCATGGCCGCCGCCATGTTGCCCCCACGGTTGCACATTCATACTGTTCCGAACTGATACGGAAGAAATTATAGCGAAGGTTCCCAAGCGGACAGACATTTCGTTTTTGAAGGCTGCTGTGAACGTTTTAGTTAGTTTTAGTGTGCCCAGAATGACTTACATCAGTTCACCAGAATTGTTTTTGCTACGCGATTTTCATAGGCTATTTTGACATTAAATGTTACATCCTCATAATGAACACAGAAAATGAGATCGATTCGCAAGTTTTAAGGGGACATTTTGGTGGCAAATCTTTTTACAACAGAACATTAAGGTGAATGGTAACACATTTCTCAGTAGGCCCATAGAAAATTGGATTTCCCCCCTAATTTCTAATGCTATTCAGCATGTAGTGGGAGGGGTTTGATTAGTTGATGACAAGGAACATTTTCTGTAAGCAAACATTCTTTTTGGATGCACCATCCTAGTTTTAATGCAGTTCCTGTCACACAGGTGTGACAAGAATGTTGTAAAATGAATGTTCAGGGACTGTTCAAAACTCCCCTGCTGAAGAATAAATAGCATAAGCAATTTGTTTTACTTTATTGTGTTTAGGCCTCAAATTTGCTGGTGCTGGTTTTACACAAGTAAACAGATTTTGCGATGATGTTTACAGATTGATACAGAGTTAAAGGGTCAAACCTTTAGGAAACCAGCTTAGGCTGGTTTTCTTTCACAAATAGGTTAAGACATTGCTATTAAGCATTTGACATTTGAATTTCCACAATAAATCCTCCACACTATCATATGGTTACAACGTTTCCTTCAGATGTTTTGAGCCGCGGCTGAACAGATATATTTGTACTCGTCTCCCGTAGTGCAATTTTTTGGAGTCCATTTTCTCTGGGATTCAGCCAGCACACAGCTGGGGTCAGAACTGGAATCTCTGTTTATCTGGAGTTTGGAGAACAACACTGGCTTGCCATCTGTCCACATCCAATGCCCCATGGATCCAGTCAGCCCTGCAAACAGAAATTACTCAGTCAAGGTACAGTGAGCGTACAGTTAAATATCTAGTGGCAGTCTCAGTCTCTTCCCTTCCAAACTCAGACAATTCGGCCTATGCAATGAAAAGTTTTGCTTGCAGCTAGTTCAGAACAATGGTGCAAAAGGTTATATTTGTTCTTTATTTCATATATTGACTACTGGTATATCTTTCCACTGTCAATAAGTGGTTCCAAAAAGGAAATCAGCTGCAGGAAGAATTGATACATTTTCATTTAAAATTTGAGTAAAACAAGTAAACATTACAAATAAATAACAATACAAACCACTAAATAACCTGCTCATTTGAATGGCTTTATGAGACCCCTTGTGTAGTTTAGAAATGTGGTATTTCACAAGTTTTCACATAGTGAATATTCTGTTACATACCTGTCCAAAATGGTTGTTTTCCAGCAAATCTCCACATCCACTTCATATCAGTCGTGGAGTGAATACCAGCTAACTGGCTGTGGCGTCTAAGGCAGTTTAAGAATTGGTAAAAGAAAGAAAGGAACAAATAAAATAAATACAGATTTGAATAAAAACTAGCTAAATGAACACATGCATTACAACAGGGTATCTTCTTGGCAGTGTTATGGTAAAATTATATATAGCATAGACATAGTGGTGAGATGTGATAGTGATATACAGTCAGTATTCCTGTGTATAAGTATAAGTATGTATATATATAGTACCAAAGATTCTAGAACAGAGCTCCGCTCTAGAATCTTTGATATATACTCTTTTGATCCCGTGAGGGAAATTTGGTCTCTGCATTTATCCCAATCCGTGAATTAGTGAAACACACTCAGCACACAGTGAACACACAGTGAGGTGAAGCACACACTAATCCCGGCGCAGTGAGCTGCCTGCAACAACAGCGACACTCGGGGAGCAGTGAGGGGTAAGGTGCCTTGCTCAAGGGCACTTCAGCCGTGCCTACTGGTCGGGGTTCGAACCGGCAACCCTCTGGTTACAAGTCCGAAGCGCTAACCAGTAGGCCACGGCTGCCCAAAAGGAGGGGGGGAGGAGGTGGAGGAGGTGGAGGCATCCTTCCACCAGGCATACACAGATATTTTATACTCTTGGTTTCTCCAACTTCAGTAACTTGCCACCACTTAGTGTGTCCACACACTGGATGCGTTGTGTGTGCGTTGTATGTACTTTCTGTGTGTGTTGTGTGTGGAGAACATCTTGATTTCCCTTGGTTTTCATGAACAGCCAGAGCTGTACCTGAGACAGCATCTCATGCAGACAGAGTTAATGCTTTAAACCATTAACATGGGCAGCAAAACAAAATATCGGACATATTTGTGTTGTCACAAAGTGTTGTTTGCTGTGTAGGACCTACAGCAGAGAGCAGGCATGCTGGGCACTGCTCCAGGTGGCCACTCCTGGGCTCAGGATGTAACAGCGTTTCCTGTAGTGAGTCCAGCCAGAGGGACAGTCCAGACTTAGTGCCTTACTCGACTACAAGGCAGGAGAGATAGAGAGGGAGTAAAAGGTCTGGTGAGTATTCGTTGACTGAAAAATATTATTTTATTAAAAAAAAAATCTAGTGATATAAGACACAAAAGAATCTTTGAACGTTAACAAAATAGCTGTCAAGCTGTCAGACTTGTTGTTCTTCCACACATTTTTTCCCACTTTACCTTTCGCTGGCGTTGACGTTTCCTCATGTCAGAAGTATTAGGAGGAGCGTCTCCCAAGGGGACCTCTCCCGGTTTGTGCTCACTGAGCAGGTGACCAGTCCAGGACCAGATGGGGGTGATCTCCACGTCTGGATGGACAGGCGGAATCTGATCAGAGCTCACAACTCTCTCCTCCACCAGCCTTAAGGGGATAACCCCGTGGATCTTGTTCACAGAGGATGAGAAACCACAGTTTAGAACCAGTGAGAGCACAGATGACCAGTGAGAGCCACAGACTTTAGTTTAGAAATGAGAGAGTTGTAAATAGGGTTGTCAATGATGACAACTATATTCAAAGTTGCAAAATCTAAGCAAACCTAGGAGACTGGAATTGAAATAGAGTAGAATAGAGCATGACGACCATTTGTGAAAGCTGGTCTTCGTTTTGCTTGTAACTTAAGAGTTCCTACTCTATCTACTTAGGTAGAGTTGGAAAGGTTAGGTAAGTAACAACATACTCTCCAGATTTTTTCTTCAGCCCTCTGCACAACATCTTAGTGAGATACAGTACCTAAATCACATTCAAAAGATTTATAATTTATTTTTAAATTCTAAATGATCTATTGATGCTGTTAGAAATGTGACTGGGAAACACTGTCAGACTCACTCTGTGGCTGTTTCTTTCCACCAGTAACCTCTTGCCTTGTCCATGATAGGCTTGGTCCTGTGCTCCCCCCTCAGAATAATCAAGGAAATGCCCATGATTTGGGACATCACCCCTTGGAGGGCGGCCTTCCCATACAGTCCCAGTGTGGGGATCCTGGTTGTGTTCTTTCTTTGGCACAGTCTGGGGTTGATGGCCACTAGGCGGCACTTTTACAGGCAGTTGGTCTTTAGTCTCATCTATAAGATCAGCTGGGTCACACTTACCTAAAACAGAGAACAACACACACCCCAGCATGATGAAGACATCAAGATGTCAAATCCATTAGGAAATCAAATGAATGATAATCAAACATAAACATTTACCTCCTCTTGGGTCAATGATCTCTACACTGGCTCTGTCCATTGGACCCAGAACAGCATTTTTTTGCGCTTTTAGAATCACATCAAACTTCTCATGGTTCTCCTCAAGTCCATCATCTTTCAGGTATATGTTCCATGTTTTTATATTTACACCTGAGCAAGAAGAGTTTGTCTTACTGTTAGCTTTAGTTTATAGCTATACCAAACTAGAAACAAAGTTAAATGGAATACAAAACAGTCCACAAAGCACCACAAAGTAGTAGATGAACAGATCTAGAGCTTTGTGGACTGTTTTGTATAACAGAATTTTATTTCTGCCTAAGGGGATACTAAAGTAATAGCCTACCAAAGATAGGTTTTATGTTTAACTCAGTTGTATGTGAAATAAAATGTCACAGATCAAGGATCTTCTTTCTAAAAAAATGATTAGTGATTTAAAGATTTCACCTGGATCAAACTGGATGAGTGTAGCAGTGCTATGTGTGAAATCCTTCCCCACTTTAGCAGTATCCTCCTCAACCTGTAACAAAGGAGAGAAGTCTGTGAGAATGGAGAAACTGGGTTCTCAGTGTAGAAGTTGTTGCCAGGGTAACTCTACCTGTATTGTGACGTAAGCAGGGTCTATGCTGTTTCCGCTCCGTGCCACCTGTATGGCCAGAGTGCCTGCATTTTCACAGACTCGGTAACATGTGGCAGACAGCTCTACACGTGACCATCTCATCTCCAACCTAGATGGGACAGTCAAGTACAGTACCTTTCATCAGGAATGGTGAAAGAAAGTAGACATTTCACTTCATCTACCTTCACACAAAAACAATATAACTAAAACTAATTTTTATTTGTTGTTTTTCATCCTACCCTTTATGAGTTGAACATTTCTTCCTTTGCAGAAATGTTAAAAAGTGACAAATCATAGCATATTCACGTGTCACATACACATTATGTATTGGTAAATACATGTTTTGAAAGATTTCTGTATGTGTAAAATCACCTACACTTCAGGCAGCATGGTGTTTCCTGCTGGGTCAGTTACACGGAACTCAAAACTGTCTGCCGTCACCTCCATGTCAGCTGGAATGACGTAACGTATCGCCTTCTGATCCAGGTCTTTCTGGGTGAAGCGGCCTTTGATATACCCCCCTGTGGGGAATCATGAGTTTCAGTTTTCATGAAAGCTTATTCTAACTGTAAGGTAGTATAACTGCAGGTATCATACTGTTTGTGTCAGAGCTATATCCCTTCAGACGCATGCAGTCCTACTTAGTGTTTTCGAGCTTTCAAGGTCAGAAATCAGTTCCTGGGCAGAGGTTATGGTAAATTTACACTATTACTCTTATCCCAGTCCTCTTACTTGTGGGTAGTTACCTCAGAGGTGTGTCATAGGTTATCAACATCTTCCAACTAATCTATTTCAGATGCACTTGCCTGTATGAGCATTCTCCAAGTGTCCAAAATGTGGGGGCCGAACAATAGTGAACTCTAGCTCTTGGACTGGGCTGTCAGGGTCAGACACCTGGAGGTCCTTAGAGGTGATGTAGATGACATGCTGGCCCTCCTGAAGAGTCTCCACGGTGCTGGGTGTTCCCTTGGAAACCAGACTCGGTGGGGTCTTGTCTAGCTGCTCCACCTTTGGGGGAATGTGGTGAACCCATACCACAAAAATTACACATGACACACTGTATGAAAAGACATTGAAACAAGAGTACAAATGCAGGAAAATGGACATTTTCAGGGCTAAAAGATTAAGCATTTACATATAAATTTGAAAATACTACTATAACTCCAAATGAAAAGTCAGTTATCATCAGCTAATTAGTGCCCCCACTGGAGATGTACTGATTTTATTACACCAGAAGAGGGCGCTTTCATATTGTGTAATTGGTCCCTGTAATGTAATGGATTCTATCATACACAGCACAGAAAACAACGGGAATTTAATCAGCAGAGCATTACAAAGTAAAAAAAATATAAAAATGACTTTCCTCAGAACGATATTGACATAAATACTCCTTAATTAATTTAGACAAATGTTAACTATTGAATATTTACACAATGGGAGAAATAAATTAGTGTGTAGATGAGAGTAGCTCATCATATTCTAATTTGCTGCTAAAATACATAGTCAAACCTAGTTGATCTGAATTGTTGTTGACAAACGCCATTGTTAGCCCTTTTGTACATTCACGTGTGGACAGGGAGGCCTTTAAGGTATTTTTTATGATGATACCAAATGCTCTAGTCTCCAGGGCAGGGAAGGGGGCTGTGCATTCATTCAAGCATTTGCTCTGCGTTCCTGGCCTGCGTTAGTGCATTGCAACTCCAGCCAAGTGACAGAGAGAAGTCTGTCCCAGAGGTCCATAGAGTTTTTCCTGCCGTGTGCTGCCCTCACCCATGCCTCTCTCTCTCTCTCTCTCTCTCTATCTTTCTCTCTCGCATGCGCGCCAATGTCAGGGCCGTTGGTGTGGGCCATCTTGTTAGCTGCCTCATGAATGGCTCAACAGAATTGCAGAGCAGGGAGCAGGTCACAGGAGGGATCAGGATGGCACGGTGCAACAGAGCTGCACACCTGGCAAGCAAGTGGCTTTCGCTCGCATGACCAGCAGGAGGGCTGAGGTTAACACTTTCCTCTCCTTCACTAAGACAGCATACATGAGGCTGAGGTTAACACTTTCCTCTCCTTCACTAAGACAGCATACATGAGGCTGAGGTTAACACTTTCCTCTCCCTCACTAAGACAGCATACGCTATATACGCTATACGCCATATGCTACATGAGGCTGAGGTTAACACTTTCCTCTCCTTCACTAAGACAGCATACATGAGGCTGAGGTTAACACTTTCCTCTCCCTCACTAAGACAGCATACGCTATATACGCTATACGCCATATGCTACATGAGGCTGAGGTTAACACTTTCCTCTCCTTCACTAAGACAGCATACATGAGGCTACTCTTTCTTTGTAAATGTCTAGTGGGCTAGAAAAATGCCATCAATTATTTTATTCATGGCACATTATGTTGTGGCACAAAAATAATTACATTACACCAAACATTTATCCCACAATCTATTTTAAGGTTATTGTTTGGCCAGCTTAAATGGGACCCCATGGATGTCAGCACATACTGTAGTCTACTCTGACTGACCTGTATGGTGAAGACCACAGGTACTTCCTTCAGCTGGCCATACTCCAGGTAGCCTCTGTTGGTCCTGTCGGAGGGAAGGAAGCTGAACTGATCTATGTGGGCTGGCCCAGCCAGGTGCTTGTAGACCAGGTCCATGTTGTTGATGTTGATCTGAGTGAAGCAGTTCTGGGATAATGTTAAAGGGGAACCCCTTAGGAGCAGATGGCCGTACTGGGGCATTTGAGTGACCGTGTAGGTCAGGTTCTCCAGGGCTGTATCAGGGTCCATCAGCAGCAGGTTTTCAGAGGAGAGGGTCTGGGAACCCCCCTCTGTGACATGTAGGCCTGTGTTGGTGGCCAGAGTCGGGGGAATGCGGTCACTGTGATCTATCAGAAACATCAAGGAGCCGGTCCTAGAGGACACGCCATTGGTGATGACAAAGCTGTGGAATAGAAATATTAAGCAAGGTCAGCATCAGTGAAAGACTGTCAAATTAATTAATTTATTCATATTCATTATTACACATTCTATTCATTAAATTCAGACCACCTGACTCTGTCAATTCATTTATTTTTTTGTTTGAAGACCCATTCTTTATTAGTTATTGACAACTGGTTTTTGGGGCCAATACCTCAGTGAAATACTGTATACCCAGTTTATTCAGTTACACATTCCAAAACAAATTTTTTATTAATGTATTTAGGTTGTTTTAATATAAAAGTTTGCGAGATTGGATACAAAAATATTTAAAAAGAGATATGTTAATAATAAAGTGTAGGCCCACTTTATCCAAAGATTAATATTGTGTAAATGCTCATCCATTTTATACATAAATAAATTAGATAAATTGTAAAAAAAATTATGTGCAAATAATACACGTTGAATTATATTATATTTAAATAATTATTACATGTCACTGAATCGTAATTTAATTACAAAAATAAATAAATTTGAATATGGCTACAGTATTTCAATAAAGATACATTTAAATATTGCTACACATTTGCTATGGATATGAAATGTATGACAACACAAATCTACATAGAAATCTATAACAAATGTATTCATGTTGTGCACTTATCCTTGTGCATTCGGGCCTGCCTTATTGGCCCACAGTATTCGCCTCAGTGCAGTAGCCAGGGCTGCTGAGTATTAGTGCATGCTCAGCACTGCCTTCTCTTGCCCAGTGTGTGACAGTGACAGGGCAGTGGAGCAGAAAAAGGGGAACAGGGGGATGAGTAGACCTGAGTCAAGCCATTGCCAAGACAATCTGCCCTCACACACACACACACACACACACATCACCCCGAAGCCCTGCAGCTGGCATGCGGCAGCCATGGAAAACAGTGCGAGCACCACCACACACAACCTCTTTGAAAGCAGGTCTGCCCGTACCACTGAACTGGTGAAACATCTGGCACCACCATTGTCCCATATTTGCTCAGTAATTGTGCTCAGGGATCCCTGTTGGAGGACGGTTCTCTGGATGCTATGCAAGCAATGCCAGCCAGTGTTATTACGGGCCTAATAATACCCATTCATCATCCACTGTCACGGCAACACAGAAGGGTGAAAAAATCATCTCGTTGAAAACACCTTCTGCCTCTGCGCTGGCCCAGGCCAGTGCTGTCAGGGGCGAATCTGATGCACAGGTGTTCTCTCAGGTGTCAGCCTATACCAGGGTCTGTTGCCCAAACTGTTTGTCTGCTACACACCAACACACACACACAAACACAAACACAGGCTGTCTGTGGAGGCACACATATGGCCGAAAGTGATGTTGGAGCTGCTCCTGCCTGTGCTGTGTGCCGCAAATGGCCGCTCTCCGCGTGGCAGTGTGGCCTATGCGCTTGGCTGGAGCTCGCTGATCTGTTCACCGCTCGGGGGAGATGACAGAAGGGGCGATCATGTGATCCTGAGGTCTCTTTGCCCCTGCTTCATGGAGATGGGACCCATACGCCTTGCGCCTCTGTGATGGCATGCTTTGGCAAGAGAAGAGGGGCGATCTAAAGCCCCCTCCCACCTTCAGTTTCCCCCAGAGAGGCACCCTCTTTGTGCCCCGTGTCAGGCTTGGCACTTGGCTGCAGAAGGCTGATTTACTCCCAGATGACCCTATAGTGGATCCGAGCCGAGCTTCTGGGTGACAAACGCAAGACATGCACGAAGCGAGCCGAAGTGGACAGGTCATACACCACCACCAAGCTCGGTGTTGTGCCAATTTGGCAAAGAATCCATATCAACCTAGCAAACATAATCAAATCTGGGGCATTGCTGCTTATCCGTTTGTCCCATCACCCAACACATTTGTCCCAAGAGAGGTGTGTGTTTGTGAGGATATTGTAATTTTAAAAATCCACAATAATTGGATTTTATTGCAATTAGCATAAACATATGTTGAAATTAAATACCATTTTTTATCTGACCTCACTGCACTAAAATAAAGAAAACAATCAACTTTGCAAATATTATTCTTAACACATTCCTTCCCCATTAGCATGCTTGGTATGTCAGTGCATCAAACAAGTTAGTAGGAGATTTCCTGAGGCATGTTTTCCTCATGCACAGTGTTTCTCAAAATGTGGTCCGGGGACCACTGGTGGTCTGCAAGCTATCCCAAGTAGTCCGCGAGCAGACGTGGTAAAATATAATATAGATTAGTTGTTTGCAATATTGAACCGACTTGTAAATCCAAACATTTCTGCAACACTGCCTATGTAAGCTATGCCAGTTTAAATCATATGAATTCTCTGACACAATAAGCAAGGTGCAAAGACAATAAGCAAGGTGTTTCAGTGAGTAGATCTATTGTATAATATACTTTTTAAGCTAGGTGGTGCGTGAGGCTTTTTTTATTGGTTAAGTGGTCACTGGTCTGAAAAAAGTTTGAGAAACACTGATCTGACCTGAAGTGGTCCTGGTCCTCAGTGTGGCTGTTGTCATGGGTGTAGCAGACCCGGTGTGCTGCCACGTCCATCTGGGTGAAGGAGGTCAGTGGCATCCCTGGGTGCTGCACTGCGTGGAGGTGGCCATGCTTGGGTGGCACTGACACTGCGTAAACCAGCTCCTCTGATGAGCTGCCGCTGTCTGAGGCTAGCAGGTGATCTGTGGTTAGGATGACCCTTTCACCCTCCATCAACTCCACAGGCTTAGTGACCAAAGCAATGTCACCTGTGGCAGGACAAACAGATCGATCACACTTGGGTTGTGGGTTGTGCATCACAGAACAATATCAGAACAGATTCATCAGGCCACATAATTTGTTATGAAAACACACACAGCTACCTCACAGTATTCACAATGAGGCTCAGGTTGCACAATCATTTCAAATGTGTCACAGCGCTCCTCTTTAAATAGAGTACACGCTCACCTATCTGGCAGTGTCCCCACCACTGGGGGAGTGTGGATATGAAAAAGAAATATGAAAATTTAAAGAAGATGGGAGTTATTTTTTTGTCTACTTTGACATTATTGTGTGTGAGTGTGTGTGTGTGTGTGTGTGTGTGTGTGTGTGTGTGTGAGAGAGTGTGTGTGTGTGTGTTTGTGTGTATGTGTGTGTGTGTGTGTGTGTGTGTGTGTGTGTGTGTGTGTGTGTGTGTGTGTGTGAGAGAGAGTGTGTGTGTGTGTGTGTGTGTGTGTGTGTGTGTGTGAGAGAGTGTGTGTGTGTGTGTGTGTGAGAGAGTGTGTGTGTGTGTGTTTGTGTGTATGTGTGTGTGTGTGTGTGTGTGTGTGTGTGCATGGTGGGGGGTTATGGCAGGGGACCAGTGTGTGTGGGCCGCAGCCAGCTGTTCCTACCCCTCCATCCATTAATAATTCAGCCTGTTCTGAGGTGGCCCTTCCTGGGCTCCACTGCGTTCTCACCTGCCGTCCTGCAGGACGGGCCAGTACTGGGCTGTTGTGTGGGGGGGCGAGCTGTTTGCATGACCGTTAAGCTCAATGAACTGGCAAAAGCAGGCAGGCGTCTGAGCAGACCACATTCTGAATTATGAATGCCCAGAGCATTGGTCTGCAGTTAGAATAAGTTTTCATCGTATTCGCTACGGCTGACCCTTGTTGCCTTACTGTGTTGTACTGTTTTGCCCCAATGCAGCATGTTTTCTGTAATTGTACAAGTAAGGCCTCCATCTCCATGGATGGTCAGCCTCAAAGCAATTAACCTCTAAGGATCTGATTCCACTCTACTGTAATAGAAAATTGCATCTGTAATTGATAGTCTAATGTTTGACAACAGACTGTTGGTAAATTGACAGTGCGTTCACGCCTGCAGGCTGTCCTCTCACCTTTCTGGGGAGCGTGTACTGAGATGAAGAAGCTTTCAGGGGGTGAAGGGTTGTCCACATCACTCAGGTAGAACACAAAGCGATCGTGACCTTTGAACCCAGTGAGGGTGGTGTGTTTGTACCACAGTCGGTTCAGCTCCACATCCTCCTGAGTGAAGTTCTGTCCTGGAGTAAGGTCCAGCCATCCTCTCTGTGTCTACTCAGGCAAGCACAAGACCCACACAAACATGAATACAGAGTTAGTTGTGCACAAACCACCTCTGACCAAAAGCCAACACTGGAATGCTCTTTCAATATTTCTCCAATCTTTGCACATATTTTTTTCATCTTTCAATTAACCGGTCACCTTCAGCTGTAGTATGCCAAACTTGGGTCCAGCATTGAGGATGTAGTAGAGTTTATGATTTGGGGTGTCCTGATCCACAGCCTCAAGCGTCACACTGGAGATGACCCTATGACTATTAGCCTCCATGTCCATACCTGAGTTTCTGCATGGAGTGGGTAGACAACGGGAGCAGAGGAAGAGTGAGGCAACAGATTGAGGCAACGGCACAGTTAAACCTTCTCCGTCTCTTAATGAGTAAATAAATAAATAATCCAGCTGCCTCCTCAGTCCCGCTGCCTCAGAAAGAACAAAAGGCAAGAGGGACTGGCCTGTCAGCCTCAATCCGCAAGGACGCTGAAATGAGGAAGCAGGCGTGTGCCAGAAAGCCAAATTATTTCTGCCGCGCTGGAGCTTACAAGAGGAACCCGTGCCAACGCACTGAGTCAAATAATAAAATTCCTGATCTAAGGAAAATTATGAACACACACACACACATGCACACAGAGACACATTGTGGATTAGAGCAGGTCCTGATTTACTCAAGGATGTAACTTAATTCCCAGTCACTCATTCAAGGGGACATGGCAGATTCCCCTGCCACATGTGCAGTGCAGGTTGCGTTGACCCCCAAATCCCTTACCCCCCACCCACTAACCCTCTCTTACACACACACACACACACTCTGTCCCAGTCCTGTTCTCCCCCTTCCCCCTGTTCTGTCCGCTTTTTTGGCTGGCAATATGTCCCTGGGCATCCCTACTTTAGCAGCCGTGGCTTTTCATCATTGACTGGTAGGATGTGGACCTGGGCTGTCCCCTGGACTGCGTGCTTGCCATCTGTCAGCTGTATGGTGAAGGCGTCCTGAAGGGTTTCCGTGTCATCGTGCATGTACACGATCTTCATCCCTGCCCATGGGGAACACACAGGGTCAGGAGGAGGCAAGACGGAGGGAAAAAAACAAACATGGAGAAAAGGAGAGGACGAAAGAGATGAACACGGTTAGAGCTAGCCAATCGAGAGGGGTGCATAGACAGGCCATTTTTCTGCCTCTCTGTAAGTGCAACACATTTAGTTACACCTCACAGTAACAGTATTCATTGTCTTACACCCGTTGACCCAAGTCAGGGTCACAGAGAATCGGGAGCTTATCCCAACCTGTAATAGCTGCAAGACTGGATTAACCTCTGGACAGTGTGACAATCCATTACATTGTGAGCATTTCTCTTTATACACACAGGCCTACTGTATGGCCAATTCAGAGTTCACCTGAACACCATATCTTCAAACTTTGGGGGGAATCTGATGTAGCCAGGCAGGTGAACAGAGGCACAACATGGAAATTCCTCACTAAGCAGGCGACGTAACCCCTATGCCACTGTGCTATGCTTTTGCAGAACTAAACTGAACTATTTTCCTTTGTTGATTGACTCAGTCTGGTTGACAAATTAGGTAAGATTTTATGACACAGCCTCTAAAATTGGCATTGTGTGCTAACGAGCACCTCATTAATGAGCTTCACTAACGACGGGTTCACCTACGACTCTTGAGAGGCCCCCCATGTGCTAATGGGCAGGGGGGGGGTGGAGGTTGTGTGTGGTGGCGGAGCCCTCGCTGTAGAGTGACTGTGAGCTAGTCATGCAGGGAGGGAGCAGTTGGAAGGACTTCTGCAGAGGAGGCACAAGCACCACAGGCTTTCCGTGACCTCTGTGTGCAACATCTGTTCACCAGAGCCAGAACCCAGCCGACGATGACAAACCAGTGTGTCCGGGAAGACATAGGCTGTGTGTGTGTTGGGGGGTTGGGTGTCTGGCCTCGCAATGGGGAGCCAGAACCCCCCCACCCCCCACCCCCCACCCCCCAACACACACACAAAAACAAATTCCAATTTTCCTGCTCTCTGGTCGCACCAAGAGTTGCAAATCTCAGGACAAGCATGTGTAATATAGATACAATGTACTGACAGTAATGGCAATGGCATTCTAAGGCCTCAAAACCATACAGAAACATACACTAAATACTCACTTTAGAAATACACATATTCATGTATGTAAATTCATTCCTAGTAGCCTCTAATTTTTGACCCTTAAAATCCCAAATAATTTACTACACATATAAACATAATATGTTTATATATACATGTTATAATGTAAACTGACTATTAATATTGGAATATTGTTATATAGGTATTTCAAAAACATAGGCTACAGATCGCATCCTCTATTATTGAAACACCAATACAACAAGACTTGCTATAATATCCACTAACATCATCCCAGCATTAGTGTCCCTGTGGTGTGGGAGCATGTGAGGAGCGTGACCTTCTCGGAGCTCTCTGAGGGTGAAGTTGTGGGCAGGCAGGCTGCGGCGCAGCAGCTCCTGGCCCATGTCCTTATAGCGGGTCATCTGGAGGCCGTAGATGCCATTGATTAGGGTGCCATGCTTGGGAGGCCTTGTGACAGTCAGGGTCAGGATGTCAGGAGGGGCGTCCAGGTCCACTGCATCCAAGATGGCCGCTGTCAGCTCTTTCATGCCTCCCTCTGTCACCTTTGGCAGGGAAAGATAAGTTCTAAGTTATTGATGTGTGAAGAGATCTGAAATAGAAGCTATGTCACAGTGTCTATGACAAAAAATATGTCAGAATCTACGTAGTATTATATGAGCATAGTATACAGTGAATAAATGAACAATACTGTCAAATGAAGGGATGTTGTCAGTGTGAATGGCACACAGCATCTGGCCTTATTACATGTCTACAAAGTTAAAATCTTAACAGTGGTGTATAATTAATGTAAATAATCTAGAATGTTGCATAAAAAGTAATGATTGAAAATCAAAGAGCAAGTGGGGCAGGTATAAGCAAACTAAACTTTTGGGTTTGGCTGTTCTTCAGATAATGGCATGTTGTTAACAGCCTTAGAGGAGAAATTCTCTACAACACTCGTTAAAGCTGCCCATTTGGCTGTTCTTTCAACTCACAGTAAAACTCTTGAGAAGAAGAGTCGGAGGCTCATCGTTTGTGGGGTTGATAATGATGTAGAATGGCACAGCGGTGGACTTGTGGACCCCATCAGTGACGCTCACCACAAAATGGTCAGCTGTGGGCTCCTGGCCCTGGTGTCCTGCCTGGACGTAGTTGATGAAGCCAGAGTTGAGGTGAAGAAGACTGAAAGACACTGGCCAGAGAAAGGACAGATTACACATGGATGAACATCTGATGCAAATGGTGTGTATGGTTGGTATGTATTGTTTGAATGAATCAACCAAGTGTTAAAACCATCCAGCATAGGGTCCAGCACGAAGCTGATATGTCATTGTGGATCCTACCATAAGGTGTTTATCACATACCCACTTTAATTCCAGCATTGCTCTTCTCAAACCCAGGGGAGGGAAGGGTGTTCTCAAGGAAGCCATTTTGAGGAGGTGTTTCAAGATGGAAGATAAGTTCATTGGGGTTTGTGTCAGGATCCACAGCTCCCAGAACCCCATGACACAGACAGGCAAAGGAGCCCTCGTCTACTACAAACATATCACCTGCCAATCAAACACACAGTATTTATGGTCAGAGCGGTCAGGGTTGCTGTTGTGTTGGTTTATTTTTTCATCCTTCACAATGCAAGAGTATTGTTAATTATAATTTGGGCCCATAAACAACGCAGGTCCAAGTTCTAGAAATTTGATTTGTTTTCTCCTGCAGCCTTACCCTATTTCTCTCTGTCTTTTTGCCCTCTCTCTCTCTCTTTCTCTCTCTAATTCCAATTTCCTCATCCTCGGTTTGCTTCCTGCCTTCGTTCTCCCCTTCCGCTCTTTCGGCTCTTGGCCAGTGCGCTGCCACCTGGGTACTGATAAAGCCATCATGTTTGTGCTTACTGGCATCTGCTCTCATTTACTGCACTGATAAATAATGAATGGAGGAGGGAGGCCACTGCCGGAGTGCGGGAAGGATCAGAATCCGCAGCGAGGCATTGGGATTAGATGACCAGGAGTCTGGGATATAGGTGATAAACCTCCCCATCCGGAGCGAGCCGGAGAAAGCTGGGAAAAGCCGGATTCTTCCCAGTCTTGGCTCACTGTTAATGCTCTTACAAACAAGTCATTTTTCTTTATTCAATGCAAATTAATTACACAAGTCTCTGTTTCTCCTGCTAAACAAGCCCAGCTTTACCAGGCTCCAGTGGCAGCAGGCAGGGAGAATGACTTATTTTTGTGCTATTGTTGTTTGTGTGGGATTATCGAATTATGAGATCATCACGGCGATGGCGCAGGAAAAGCCCATTTTGGCAGGAGCCGAGCCAAAGGAGGAGGGGTGCAAGCGCTCCCTCTCTCACCTAAGAAAGCGACAGTGTCTTTTTTGTTCTCATTGTCCATGCTCATCTCCAGGGGGTCACATCTCTTAAGTACTTTCCTTCCGTCCCTAGACAGTACACACGCCCTGTGCTTTCTCCACACGGTTTCAACACGAATGTAAGGATTTCAGTCCCACCCCCCATAACTATCTCCTACTAACCACTGTGTTTTCCATTGATAACCAGAAAAAGTTTATTTTCACAACAGGGGGTTGCTGTTAAATCTCTGGCTCTGACATCAGCAGCTTGTCCTATCTGCCAGGGATGTAACCCTCCTGTCCTCCCTGAGATGGGTGTCCTGCTCTGATTATGGGCTCCTGTGTGTGTCTGCGGCTGCCTAGCCGACTCAAAAACAAAAGAGACTGACAAAACCACATGGGAAATGAGATGAAAATTGTTGTAATTTAGTGTTTAAATTAATCATTGGTGGAACAGCAAACTTAATTTACTGAGTCTCTTTTGTACACAGTGCGGTCAAAATGAACCACTATCCTCGGTATCCATCTTTTGATCTAAACACTTTCTCATATACTCACCTATGGTCACCGATGGAGGTTTGTCATTAACTGGGGTCACTGTAATATTAAGGTCATAAACAGGGAGGGTGCCATGCAAAGGGACAGGCGGGGGCATGACATCTCCTTGGCAACAGACGTCCTGTCCTCCTGCTTCTCCATCAGACACTATAAGTGTCACAGAATCCGAAACTGAGTGGGGTCCAACTTCTCCCCCTAAAGTCAGAGAAACAGGAAATCATGAGACAGACCTAAAAAAAAAACATCATGGAGCTCAATTTACAATTTATTTACATCAGGCATTGTCACAATAATTTGATTTGAGCCATGTTGTTTCTGACTGATTAGATTAAAATATGTATTGTAACCATGTGTGATCTACACTCTATCTATATCTATGTGTACAGTCACTAGACTACATCTCACTGTACTGTATAATACTGATACTTTAACAACTTATGCAGCTTACAGTACATTTAGTTTTCCTAGATTCATGCAGTGACCCTTCACTGCAAAATCTGTGTCTCATAACATTGATCAGCATATATCAACCATAAAAATGTCAAACTGGCCCTACATTGCATGTTTACACAGAATCATTACATAGATTTATATGGTCTATAGATATTCTGACGGCGCCATCAAATGTATTTCAAAATGCATCATTTTCCAATGGGGTTGCACGCCACACCTGTGTGTACATAGTAGATAATTCCTTGTAGGAGGTCTTGCTGGGAGAATTTGTCTACAGGGCTCCCTCCTCTGTGTATTTCTCCATGGGTGGGGGCTCTAGCCAGCATGTAGGTGAGGCGCGCGTCATCGCTGTCTGCATCTGTGGCAAACAGATACTCCACCGTAATCTGCACACGGCCACCTTCTGCACAGGACAGGCCAGCACGCAGCCCTGGACCCAGCTGTGGGGGCTCATCGTTCACAGGCATGACCTGAAAAACAACATTACATTGCGTCACAGACTTGAAATGGCGGGTTTAGGAATCAACCCGGGGTGACCAACTGCCAGCCGGCGACACTACCACTCCTCCACCACGCTCATTGTAATGTAATAAAAATATGGAAAATAAGGAAAAAATAAAGACTAATTTCTAATAGCATTTTAATTAATAATTATTAATTTATTTATTTTCGAGGTCCAATTACTTCATTTGAAATATAATTGAGAACTTGGACCAGACCTTACCTGTACTAAAAGCTCAGTCTGGGCAGAGCTGGTGCCATCTGTAACTGTAAGGCTTAAACTGTCCTTCAAAGTCTCAGAATCATCATGGATGTACCTGCCATCACAGAACAAAACTGGGATAAATGGTCAGCCAAATGGTAATTTTTTAGCTTTTAGTTTACATCAAAGCAACCGCTTTGTAAGTCATTTTTTGAAGATTTTCACACAGCAGCCTTCAGTAAACATCACCCTACACCTGATTGATCATTCAGCGTAGTGAGAACCCACAGAGAATGGGAATGGTTTGATAGTGCATATAAAACCAGCACAGCGCTTATATTTCATAACTGCATGGGTTACAATAACTGACACAAAGCCAAAAAAGGAAGCAGGACCCAGGTGCTAAGCAATAGTTTGAAGACGTCCAGCAGGTTTATGGGACGTCCAAAGTGCTGCGTGCATTCTCAGCTCTCTCCCACCTGACTCGCAGAGCTCGGATGTCCAGCAGGGAGAAGCTGTGGCCCTCTGGGAGAGGGGACCCCTGTAGCTCCAGCCTCCCGTGCTGTGGAGGAGTATCCAGCCTCACTCTCAGACCCTCAGGAAGAGTATCCACATCCCGTATCAACAGGTGTTCCTCCGTAAGGAACACAGCTCCACCCTCCTCCACTCGCAGCAGGTTGGTGAACATCTGTGGGGGAGAGAGAGGGGAGGCCAGGCAGGGGAGAACTCCTCAGAAGAGTTGACCAAAGTTTCTCTTGTTTTCATCTTACAATAGTGTTAAATCCTTTCAAAGAGCCCAATCCATTTCCAGCTCCATCGCTCCCTATAATCTAGTTTTACAAGAATGCTGTATGTTGTATTGAGCTCTTAACATTAGCATAGCATCAGATCCTTTAAGTTGGTCTGTTGGATTGTGAGCTCACAAGACTAATTTGAACTCATTTGTAGTTACTAGTACATGACAGTAACATTGCAAGGACGCAATTCAAGAATCAAATAACTGGCATTTGTCATTAGTAGTTTTGACATTTTGAAGTAGGTCCGCTCAATCAGTATTTTCCACTCTGAATAAATAAATCTGCCATATATTGATCGTTTATACCATAGCAAAAAAGCATTAGATCATATGTATATCATACACCAAAATACATCTCATTAGTGTCACATACCTCTGGTTTCTGGTTGTCCACCGGTAAGACAGTGATGTTGAAGATGAGGCCACTGAGAATGCCTCCATGTTGATCACTGACAGAGAAGACAAACTGCACGTAGAGAGGCTCCAGCCCGATGTCCTCAATCGGAGGCATGTACCCCACTTTATGGTGATTTACCGCATTCTGAGAGAGGAGTCATATCAATGTGACTTTTTATCATCAATTCTAACACCAATATGATTACATATCAGAATGTATGTATTTCCAAAATAAGAAGATTTGTAGACTGTGTAGACTGAAACAATGAATATTTAATTCTATTGCAGGTTGAAGGCATTACCTGTGTGAATGACTTGAGCACTGGCACCATATAATCCTTTTTCATGGTATGGGTGGTATCTGTGAAGAATAATCTTCCTGCATCTGGCATGCTGAAATGTTACGATGATCAGTCATAAAGGCATACATCTCATAAAAATCTATTTTTAGCATTTAGACTGAGAAAGGTTTTGGTTTAAACTGAATATCTGTTATATCATACTTGTGATGTGATGTAGATTAAATGAAAGCACAAGAGCATAATAGTATCAGAGTACATTTAAAGAGATAAAATAAATCTCTTGAAATGGGACTAAAAATCTCACCCAGGCTTGTTGAGACTGAAACAGGCTTGTGTAATAAAGTAGGCAAGGTCTGTGTCCCTGTTTTCTGGGTCCCTAAAGTGGAGGTGATTCTGTGTGAGGTAAACCACCTCTGTCTCCTTCACAGTGATAAAGCGCACCGTTCCCGACACTTCCACAGGCAGCTGGTCTTTAACAGGGAACACGTGGACCACCACTGTCTGCAGGGTGGTGAGGGCATTTGCAGATAGATACACAGAGATAAATATAAATTCATTTTTTAATGGGATAAATTAGCTGCTTTACTAACAGTATACACAAAATAAAGCTACTTTACTAATTAGTCTTGTTTAAGGAGTGAGCACTGGCCTGTCGATCCGAGAGGTTGGGAGGCTGATGACTGTCAGAGAGAATGAACTCAAACGAGTCCTCAAACACCTCCTCCCCTGAGTGTCTGTAGTAGATCAGGCCCTGAAACAGGTCCCTCTGCAGGAAGCTGCTAACAGGGACTCCTACAGAAGACAAATCTAGTCATGCACTATTCTGTACATTCCAATCCTCAATCAAAAACATAAAAGATTGTTATTTACAGTAATAATTCATACAAAAGCAGGAGATGTTCTTGTATGATGTAGATATTTAGTCAGGGTTCAGACTGATCACAACATAATTACATGATAATGATTATGCTGTGTTTGTGTGACATGGATACACAAGTTGATGTTTTGTTCAAGGGCGTATCAAAATACTGGGGCAGTTTACCTGCATCGTACACGGAGGTCTTTTTCACCACCTCCCCAGCACATGGCTGAGTGACCAGCTGGTACAGGATGTAGTCATCACTGGAGTCCAGATCTGAGGCCAAGAGCATGTACTCCTCCACACGCACCAGCCCTCCTTCCTGTACCTCAAAGGCCACATTGTTTATAAGAAAGGGAGGTGTGTCATCTTTTGGCAATATGTTGATGGGGAACTTATGGCGAGTGCTATGACGACCATCAGTGATGCGGAAGATGATGTAGTCTCGGGTGGTGTCACTGTCGGAGTGTTGGTACACCACCACACCCTCACGAAGATCCTGAACTTTAAACATGAAGCCTTTCCCACCTAGGGAGAAGAATAAAGCCACTCAGTCTAGTAAAAGATATGAAGAGTTATACATTACATTCATTCTTGTTACAATGCCATCAGTGATTGACTGAACTTATGACACTAGCTTGTGTTCTTCAATATGGACATCTCTCTAACTTGTGTGACAGTCACCCGTGGCTCATGTTTTAATCACTTACCTATTCCTCTGTGATTTGATATATTTTGTTTTCTTGGGAGGGAGATTTGTCATTTAACAATGATTCAATTTTTTGAACATAACAAGCTTTCCTTTTGCCCAGAGGCACTCGTGCTGGCTGAGGCTACTCCCCATTGATGGAAAAACAAAAAGAAAAATGGCGTCCTTCCCAGGCAGTTGCATGGCTGCCCACCGCGAGGCTGGGACCACTCCTGCTTGCCAGGGAAACAGAAGGGCAAGGTCAACAGACAGATTGAGTGAAGAATAGTTGCCCAGCGAAAACCTAATTAGCAACTTTACCAAGGGAAACAGCGGTCGCAAGTCCAATGGAGAAACAACTTAGTAATTGGGCCCAAAGGTGGCTGTGGGCAGCAGGCCCAAAAAACGGGGGGGACTGTGTCCAACGGAGGCACCAGACTCAGAGGACAGTATGTGGGAAGGGAGAGGCAGCTTTCCATTTGGCTGAAGGCGTTGGACCCACCTATCATTTACTCTCCCTAGTGGATGAGTTGTCGAGTCGGAGGTCCAGGTGAGCAATTCCCAGTCCCAACCAAAGTCCTCCAGAGAAGAGGCAAGAGCGTGTGGTGTTGGACCATGACTTGCCACATGCAGTGGAGTCTGTCCAACATGGAGACAAGTGTGGGGTCTTTGAGGATGGGAGCCAAACTTATGGAGTAGCCTCCTCCCTCCCTTCTCACTTTTCCTATATCAGCTTATAAAAAAAGAAGAACGTAAACAGCAATTAAAGTTGCACCGTGCTGTTGTGAGTGGGAACAGTTGTTTGAGCGGGAGGCTGCTGTTGATTAGACAACCCTGAGAAAAGAGACATGAGAGGAAGTCCAGCCCTGGTCCATGTGACTGGAGCCACTCCAGCTCTACAGTCACAATAACAAGCTACTGCCAGAGAGCCTCTCCACACAGACTGTCTGCACTCAGACAGCACATGCTGGCCTCAGCTGCCTTTCATACTCTCCTTTGTAAAAAAGCCCAGGGCTAAAACGTGTCTTCTCCCTTTGGGCCATGTAGACATGATGGCCACAAATGGAGTAGCAGAGTAGTTTTCATATACTGTGATACCAATTTGAGGTTATATTCTTTCTTATTCTTCGATGTTCTTTTTAGTGTGATGTGAGTTTGGTGACCACACAAAGATATGATACCTGTTCTGTCTGAAGCCTCTGAAGCGACCTGATTGTCCCCAGTCGCCAGTGCTGGCCAGAGTCAGTGAGAGGACGGTGGGTTGGTGGGGGATGGTAGAGCAGTGCTTCTGCCCCTTGTGCATTGCGGCATGTAATGGCATAAGTCTTGACAATCTGTTTCATTCTAGCACTGTGAAAACAAAAGGCCTGTCTTCCCCGTGTAGCCAAGCAGAAGGACAGATGCCCGCCACTCTGGAGACCTCTTTGGGAGCACCCCCGCATATCCACTGACCCACCCCCGGGGTCTGTGTCGGCGGCCCATTTTACACCTGATTAGCAAACACATGCAGGCCACCTTGCATATGTACCGCCACTGGTGTGCATGAGTGAAAACGTACGTTCCCAGCAGAGTGGGCAGCGCATGAGGAGAGCAGAGCACAGGACCGGTCACATCTCTTAACACAGCTATACAGAACACTGCTCAAGTTCAAGTAGCTTATTGTCATGTACTCATAAAAGGAATTATAAGTAATGAAATGATTGTGCTCAACAGCCAGCTCAACTTTAAAGAATAAATTAAAAGTAGCAATTAAAAAGGTATATTGTGTTTATGTGTGTGTGTGTGTGTGTGTGTGTGTGGGGGGGGGGGGATGTAATGCTGATAGGAATCTAATTTTTTATCTAACACCATTCTGTGGATATGCAGTTAAGCATGCAGAAATTAAATGCATACTGTACTTAAACTACATAGTGCCCTCAATATGTGACCAGTACACACTTAATCAAAAGCTAAACTGTCACATTGTCCCATTACAGAGAGAAAACAGGAGGCTGACCCTAATAAATATGATGCAGCTACCTGTAAATATGACACCCACTCACCAAGACAGATCATCCACTGACAGATCAGTAATAAAAAATCCTTAGAAGCTTCCATAGTCTTCCATAGAAATGTTCCATATCCTGCTATGTGATTTCTTTGCTCACCTCGGACACTGAGTTTGCCATGATGAGGCCCATCCACAGCTACCAGAGTGACTGCTTTGATATTGTCATTATCCACAATCTGCAGGTTCTCCCAGGCGATTGGCCGAGACTGACCCTCTAGCAGATCCAACCCTACAAAATGGCAAATTTTTCACTTCAGAGTGAATTCTCAGCATTGGCAAATAAAGGCTCTTATAAAGGCTCTATACAGCACCGACAGTTTCATTGGAAAAATAAATGGAAAATACCTAGTCTAGAGCTACCATGACAATAAATGATTGCTATTTGCTGTATTTTGGACATACCCATGTTCCAGGAGACTCGAGGAGCATTTGTCTCTGCTGCACGGATTGAAAAATGAACCATGATTGGGGAACTGGTGCCAAAGGAATCATCAATGGCCTCAAATTCAACCTGTTGAAATGGTCCAAAATAGTCATGTTGAAAAGACAGTTTAATGGTGATGGCCATAAGCCACATGTGAAATCAAACCATGAGTAATTTTGCAGATATTGTAAACATTTTATTGGAACACCTAAGCAGACCTAACCTCATAGTTCCTGCGGCCACTGACACTGCTATTGGGTGGCTGATAGGCAATCTTCATCTCGTTTAGGTCCTGCCAAGAGAAGGAGCCAACTGGCTTGGTGTGGTCATCCAGGTGGGTTATGTAGCCATCTGCAGGGGGTTTTGTCACGTTGAAGACCAGCCGAGCCTGGGGCGTCTCATGGTCCTTGGCGTCCAAAGCGGCAGTGGTCATGGGAGTGAGGATGAACTGGTCCACCTCCAATATGAACATGGACATGAAGGCTGCATTTGGAGGGTGGTTGGCCATTGCACCATGGATCAAGACAGGCAGCCACACGCTTTCTGCCTGTCATAGACAATCAAGAAGGAAGAAATGCAAAAATGGAACTGGAAAAAGGAATACTGAATTCAGGTATCAGATTCTTGTTTCCACTTTGCAGTTGTTCCACTTTTTAACATGCTAAAACGTGATAAATATGCTGTTACCTCTAACAGAGCCCGAGAGGTTTTGTCTCTCAGTTCTACCCTGATGGGAATGTAATCGATCTCTGGTGAGGGTGGACTCAGATGTTGGTATTTTAGACGTGAAGTCAGGAACTCAGTGCAGGTAACCTTCAGAAAGCGTACCTCCCTGTTGCCATGGAGACATGGTCTGTTTCCGGGGCAAGAGAGGCTGGCTTGTCTACCTTGAGTAGATAAGAAAATGAGAATAGAAAAACAATATTTCATAACTGGAGCATAGAGAGGCATAGCTGGTAAAATTCAATTAATGTAGGCTATTATGTTTTTAATGTGATGAATGAACCAGCACCTGCATATCTACACTTAGCTCTAAATAGCTGATAAAGAATGGTCAGAAGATCAGTGGATATAGCAATGAAGAAGATCAGATAGATGAAGAAGTTCAGTACAGATACCAATCAAAATGACTGATTATATGTACAATTTGGGATTTTGTTTCACATAATTCATGGCAAGATAGAAACAAAATGTCTTGTGTGGAAGCTCTGAATAGCTTTGTAGATTTTTTAGTAGACACAATACAATGTAACGGATATTGTAATTACAGTTTCCAATCTGAAAAGATTATCATTAACAGATAGCTAACTAATTACTCAGCTACAACCAGCTACTTAACTATAACTACTTAACTATAATTTGCCATTCCCAATTACAACTACCTAGCTTCTGAGCTACTAGGCACTAACTTTTTAAAATCACTTATGAAACAACTATGCCCGAGTTTAGACTGCTTTAGTTGATGCTGTGTATGCACATGAGTACCTTCCGATAAGAAGGCGAAATTTGAAATGAGATGTCACTTGTTTTTCCTAGAGACCCTTAAGAGAAATAAGGCAAGATAAGAATGGGAAAAGAATAGAAAAACAGAGTCTTTTGAGATCTTAGGTTAAACTTAAATTGGACTTGGGCTGAGCAGGTGCTATTTCGCAGCTTGTCCCCCCCACTAAAAAGCATATTTCTTTGAGATAATTTATACACCATATTACCAAGGTATTTTTTGTATGAAATTATTCACCTTTTCGTGGTCCAGCATTTAGAGCCTCTCCTTGGTCTGCTTGGGTAGGATCCTCTTTGACCAGTTGCCCCAGCATTGGAGCATTAGTCTCAGAGGTCAAAAGTCGCACTGTGCAAACAACCTCTGGGCGAGTTGGAAAGGTCAACACTCTGCTGTCTAGGGCATTGGAGAGGCCGTAGAACTCCTGAACCACAAGGGGAACATTACCAAACTCCACGAGTTTGCTGCTGCTCTCCTTAATCCTAACTCTAAGTAGGAATGTCTCAATATACGTATCAGTATCTGTGAAGCTAAAGAAGAAACAATACAGTAATTAAATTAAAGCAATGAGGCAATTCATTTAGGATATAGTACTAATTGAAATTCTGTTATGCCCTAAAGGAGCAAGTTGATGGCAAACATTATGTAATCTCACTAGATGTTATATACCTTATATATTCTTTTGTCCTGTCTTATATGTCTCATATGTTGTGTTATGTCTTATGTGTCACTATGCCTGCATAGGGAAATTGCCCCTCGGGGATAAGTAAAGTTTTTTTAATTGAATTGAATATACCACCTGTAGACTCTCAACATGACAGTATCTTCTTCTAGTAACGGGCTGCCATTGTGTGTGTACATCACTTCATCAGGTAGAAACCGGCAATCAAATACCTGAGGATAGGAAGTGCAATGGTTCTATGTCCGTTCCTTACTTTTCAAGAGTCAAACTTAACATGTATGCTAAATGAATACAGAATCACTGACAATGGAGTAAATGGAAGCAACCCATCTGAAAATTAGATGGATTATTCCTAGAAGTCGTACCTGAGGGGTGAGCTTGCCCACCCTCTGAGTGACAGGTTCATTGAGAATCACCTCAACCTTGCAGGCGTCTGTCTCCCCTGTGGCCTTCAGCTGTAACTCTTTATCCATCACAAACACAGACTGGCCTCTAGTGACCTCCAGGCCCAGATTCAGTCGCACCAGACTCTCAGCTCTTGCATAGTCCAAGATGGCTACTAGTATAAACAACACCTGTTGATAGCTGACCACCTCCATTTCTTTCAGAGTCTTCTGGACAACTATTTAGACTTGACGAAGTCCTCTATTCTGTTGCACTTCCCAGTTTAGGCAACAGTGGGTTAAGTCCAGTGCCCAGTAACTTTAGTCCCGTGGCCTGTTACCGTAGTCCTGGTTCCAGCTACTCATCTCAGGAAAACTCCCTCTATGATCTGATAGTCATGATCAAACAGCTAAAATGAAAAGAAAACTTTAAAACTTTATTTTACAGACTCTCAGTAAATATTTCTCAATCAGACTCTGTAGAGGCATACTGAGTATAGTGGCAGCCATCTTGGTAAATGTTTTACCCCTCACTTCACTTCAGATGTACGTAAACGCAGCAGGGCACAAGGTTGACCAAGCTGACCCCACTTAAGTGCTGGAGATGGCATCAGAGGAAAGAACAAAGAGGTGGTTAAGGTGGGGGGGTTAAGCAGATTCTATGACACAATCCCCATCCACCACTACCACAACATACACAAGTCCACATAAAGAAAGAAAGGTTGGATTGTTTGATTGATTAAGGATGAATAAAAACACTTCCACATCTCTCAGAGCAATTCAGCGTAAGTCCAAGCTGCTCAAACCAAATACCCTTAAGGTAAATGGCATACCCAAACTCACCATGGATAATATGAAACATGATTTGTAAGCTATATTATTAGATATCATTCTGTTGAGCAATAATATCTAACATGCCTTGTTTGCTGATTCCTGGCATTTCTCAAACAATTGCCATGAACAGTATTTCTGAAACAATTGACTGGAATGAAATGTTTTACAAAACCATCACAGAAATCTGTTAAATTGCTGCCAGAACTATTTGGCTCAGTAAAGGGTTCCAATTATGTGCTGTCAAAATGAGACTGGAAGAGATGTGGAGTATATTGAGCGTTCTTTGCTCAGTCTTGCATTGCTTAGTCTCCACTCAACAGTGTCATCTGAAAACTGTTGAGCAGCATGTGCACAAACCTATGTCTGCCTTGATTTCCCTGACAAAACAGTAAAACTGCTTGAAGAAAAGTCATAAGCCCATAAACATCTACTTGTCTAATTAGAAAGAAGCCCATAAAACCTTACATAGGCTGGAAAAGAAAGAACACACTGTCTTTTTGTTGGAGAGAAAGATATGGTGAGAGGGAGTGAAATAAAGTTAAATGTAGGGATTTAAAAGTGTACTCAGTCTCCTGCCGAGAGCCTTATCGTCTAAAGACACGGGGCTCAGGAGCGCTCTGAGTTTGCTGTCACGTACCTGCAGCTGTGTGCGAGTCGTCCTCTTGGCCTGCTCCCCTCTCCTGTGTGCTTGCACGCGCTCAGTGCAGGAGAATCCTGTCGGCACACCCCCACTGTGTGCGAGGTCACAAGCTGGATTCCCCCCAAACACAAAGGGAGCGACGGAGACCACTGTGGCACAGAACAAAAGGCACAAATAGAGACGGAGATAAGAGGGACAAAAGAGAGGAGTTAGAGTTTGTCCCTCTGCCAGACCATTAAGACAAGCGGCACAACATGGAGAGAAAAGAAAAGAAAGAGGGAGGCAGAGAAAGAGAGAGAGAGTGGGGGAGAAAAGTTAAAGCTCAAAACACAGGAAATGTGCTGAGCTGTTCCAAGAGTTTGACTTCTCTATTGCACCCCGTCACCCACATGCCCAGATGTTCATACACCCCAAAGAAGCAAAGCCTCAAACCCCACTGCAAAGCTCTGAAAGGACGAGAGAGAAGAAGAGAGGAGAGGAGAGGAGAGGAGAAGAGAGGAGAGGGTAGGAGAGACGAGGTGGTAAAAGGCGGAGCAGCTTTTACAACAGAGCTGCTAGATTGAAAGAGTGAAATCACACTGAGGATTTAGTTTTTTGAAAAAAGTTTTTCAGTGCAAACCTGCTCATGGTTCTGCCGAGGCTTTGATGTTTTATGGCTCTGCGAGCTTCCTGGAGGGAAACGGGTGTTACACTGAGGGGGGCCAGAGAGGGAGGATGAGAAAGTACTGGAATACAAAGAGTATTTTGGAAAACCGCATGCAGACTTGGTTACTCAATCACACACACACACACACACACACACACACACACACACACACACACACACACACACACATATACAGACAGACAGTTCACTTTTCTCCCTTTCTCTTTCCTACACACAGATGCCCCCACAAACACAGAGACTCTCTTTCTCTCTCTGTCCCTCTTTCTCTCCCTCTCTTCCCCTTGCCCTGACTTGACTGACTCATGGGACAAAGACATACTTGCTCCCCTGCTGTGCCCCTCTGTGCAGCTGACAGGGGGCAGATTATCTGCCCCTCTTCACCCCGTCCTCTCCCCCCAAATACTTCCTGTGGCCGCCCAGCCCAGCTCAGCCATGGCCCAATGCTGAGGGACAGCACTGTGTGCTCCGCTCCACTCCACAAACCCCAGAGGCACTTAACCAGGAGCAGACAAGTGCAATTAAAGCCTCACTGCTTTACTGCTGTAATAGACAGACTGCAGTGGAGGAGGAAGGCATGGACTCAATGTACACTGTTATCAGTAGTGACCCACTTTAGCCACCAACCTCCACTGTTCCAATCATGTCTGTTTAACCTTTCAGAGGATTGAGGGGCCATAAAACAACTCCTGGAAAAATCTGTGATATGGGAGTCAACACACGTGGGTAACTGCATGTAGGTATGGGTCATGTAAGATGAGCTGGTGGAGTGGAGGTCCAACAGGTGGTCAGACAGGAAATGTGGAATTTCTTCATTCAAAAATTCTGTGGTATATGTGTTCTTCTGTATTCTGTATGGTATATTTGTTCTATATGGTATTTCCTCTAGTGTTAAACATTAGTCTTTCGTCTTAGAGTTTAGATGTACAGTAGGGTGTGTTCATACACACATAGGCAAATACACATATGAACATGTTCATGCAGAAAAACATGCATACCAAAGAGAGAGAAAGAGAGAGAGAAGAGAGAGAGGGGGGGGAGTTAGTAGAAAGGGAGGCTAGTCTGGCTGACTTTGGAGGTCTTAACTGGTAAAACATATGTTGAAAGGGGAAGTCAGAATTGTTGACATGGCCCAGTTTGAGGATCCCGTCCTTGCTAATGACAACTCCATTCACAGGATAAACAGTATGAACTTCCCACAACTCTTGCAATTTTCTGAGAAGCTGTTGAACTACTTCATAAACCGGAGTCCTACTTATTTCTTGTTGCTGATAAGAATGTTATGCTTTTGAGATTGACATGTACATACACTTTGATTTCATAATTTCATTTGAGTTCATCTCTTCTCAGTAATGTGGTTGGTGTAAGACAGTAGAGGTCAGAGGTGTTGGGATTTTCTCCTATCAAGTTCAGTTTGAAAAGTTTCACTATATTTTACCTCCACCCAAGACCAAAGATATTTTTGTTGGTTTTCATAGACTAGTTTCTTTTTGAGCACATTGATAATGTTTTAACATTGATTTGTTCTTAAATATTGTGACTTGCCTTTTATAATGCCCCTGGTCCCATTAACATGCTTGATGAATACTGTATTTGCCTGTCAGGAGAACATGTTTGCCTTTGGTGCAGCACACTACATAGGAATGTAGAGGCATAGGCTACATGTAGCTCACAGCATTAAAAGTTGGTGAAAGTTAGTTTGTTTTCCTCTCATCCATCCGGTTGCATCTTTTTTATTTGACAATCTTGGAGTTGATCTGGTGCCAGGGTATGCTGAACGCTGTGCTTTTAATTGCTTCTGAAGTGGCCAGTCAGGACTGATGAGTTCTGACTGCTACCCTTTCGCTTCATGACTTTGTCCAAATGCATGCGTGGCATGGCGTTGGCCACATGCCCACCTGTGCCCCGGGCCTTTGTCATACTTGAGCTTTGACTTCTCTTTGGCTTTTTGTCTTCCTCTATCTAACCCCCATATTGACCTGAATGACTGAATCACAGTCAGTATCTCATATTTGTATGTATCGATGTGCTACTGTAGCTTTGTTTCCTCAGAATAATCTACATGGCTTGTTTATTTAAACTTAATTAATCTATATGCCACTATCAACTTTACTATTGACTATTACTATTTGACAAAATTGTATTAACTGTGTTATGCTTATGGCTTAACTTGTGAGCTGTAGTTTAAGAGAAGGAATAATTATTAAAAGGAAGGCTCAGCAGCCGCTTCTAATAACAACCACAACTGTTAGACTCTGCACAGTTTTACTGTTTGAGACTTAGCCTGTGTTCTGTTATTCATTGTTGTACCATCTACAATAAATCATCATCTAATCGCCGATCCTGATCCCGCCGTCAAGCTTTATTGACCATCTTCAATACAGACATTAGAACTAAAACACAACGCAACAACCAGAGAATCTAACAGTTTAGAAATCCAGTAATTAATAGCTTTATTATTAGACCTAAAACAACATGCTAAAACAACCCTTAAGTTTCAGTGGTACACAATCTCATAACACAAGTCACACTACTCCCACCTGTTAAACATATGGTGGAAAAGGCATATAGTGAAAACCCATCAGAAGTGGCATTTCAATTAACAGGTATGAACGCCACACTGAAGAACAGAGCAGCTCAGCATCAGCTCAGCTTCACAGTCATAATTGGAGTGTTATCCTCCTGTGTTCCTCCTGGACCAGAGCTGTGTTTGGCAGGGGCTACAGCCCTGCAGCTCAATGGCAGCCACAGTTATGGCAGCCATGGCACAGGATGAAATGTGCATTCTTTAGCTCTCCCACCATGGAACTAATTAGACGTACACACACAGATAGATTTGCAGTAAATAAGGAGGTATGAGGTGCATACAAGAAAGTTTTCAGAAAAATGCTTAAACTACCCAAAACTACTCAAAATGATCCAGAGATTATCCAGAGATCTTTATTGTCCACTCACACGGACATTCATCTTGAAAAAACATAAATTTTGTGGGGAAAAAACATTGGCAACAAAGCCATTCTATAACTGAATGGAGCACATTTATATGTGGTGGTCTATAACTGCATGGAACACATTTATATGCAGAGATTCATTAACTCTACATTAGGGAAACAAACAGGAAAGTGAATCTGAGGAATTTTCATTGACAGTAAAGAAATGAAATAGAATCTTAATAATCATGTGTTGAGGCAACATTCAGAATACCTTTTGTCTACTCTTAAAACTATTTTTTTAAATGAGCATAATGAATATTATTCAACTTTAGCCTGTCATAAATGAAACTTGTGGAACACACTCAGTGCCCAGAGAGGAGCCAGGGGAACCAGGAGGCCTCTGGCCATGAGGATAGCTAGCATTCGCCCGCAGGACTGACCTGTCACATGCGATGAGCCCCATGAGTCACATGACACTCTTTTGGCTTGATGCGAGACTGGACAGATGAAAAGATGAAGAGGGAGGAGGGACACATGGCCCTCAGGTGTGAGGTGAGGGTGTTTGTGCGGGTGTGTCCGAGGAGGGAGCGCAGGGCCTCGCGTGAGCAGGGGGTTACGATGCTCCTCTCAGGAACCATGGGAGATGATGACCTTCACCAGCAGCACTGATTAGTCCGGCGGTTATGCAAATGAGTCTGACTTTGATGCAAAGTGCCACGGACTGGGCACTAATGTCCATGGCTCGTGAAAGGGCAAGGCTCCCTGGGAGAAATAACTCGCATTAGCTAAGAGGGGGGAAAGAGACAGAGAGAGAATAAGATGGAGAGAGAGAGAGGCTTGAGGCTCATGCAAAGAATTGGGGAGGCCTTATACCCTAATGAGATGGTGGGGCAACTCCTCAAGCACAATGCATTATCATATTTCCACGTAATTAGTTTGTTTTTCCACTTGAAATGAGAAGGCGGGTCGACGGCACATTCACCGCTGCAGGGGTATCGCCAGAGGATCCCCTAGCCATCTCAGATGGACCCTAACCCCGCACTCAACTACTGCCATTTCCTCTTACCATGGCTTCCACAAACACCAGCACCCCTGTCTATTATACACACACACATACACACACACACACACACACACACACAGACACACACACACACGCACATACATGCACACACACATACACACACACACATTAATATCCCAGACAAATATATGCAAGTTGTTTAGTAAAATAAAATCCTGGTGTTTGAGATCTCATGAATAGTGCATGTGAGCTGGCAGTGTGAAGGGGGCGTTTGTGGGAGGTGAGAGGATGTGTGGCACAGAGACACTAACAGCTGACTGCTGGCACTCACGCTCTCCGTCAGGCCTCACGCCGCCTCAGGGGCCGCACGCTCACGGCGCCAACACTAGCTGCTTCCTGCAAAGCAAACTTTGGCAAACTTTTGAGTGTGAGAGTTGCAATATAGACAAGGGAGTTCAAAACTTTAAAACATATTTTCAAATATATATTACAAGTTATGACTGAAGAACTTACTCCAGACCCCAAAATAAATGATTCATCTTAAACATATGTCTGTCTGGGGCTGCTCAATATTGTGGTTCTGTAGCTGCATTTGATCAAACAGCAAATTGCATTTTTGTCAAATGCCCCAACACCAGCACCATTTTTTCCTATATAAAAGTTTCATCACAAAAGTGTGACAAACTGGTGTAGAATAGTAATAATTAATTTAGTGCTTAGAGAGCATCATTCGGTTTTGATGTAACTGCCCAAGAATTTATGCACAATGTGTCAATTCAAACACCTAGCGGACGGGTACAATATCACTTTCCTGTACATCCTATTTTTGTTTTCATCATGTTTTACTGAAATCATTTACATTATGACTCATCCAAAATATACATGCTTTTGGCAAGCCAGTCTGCTGTCTAGACAACAAAGCACCGAGGGACTCCCTGCATTGTGTGACCCAAGGATGGTGTTGAGAGCCAAGCATCGGAGAGTAGCCCCTTTGACTGAGAGTAGGATCCAAATGATGATGCCTCTCAATTCCCCAACACACAGATGAAGGCCTATGAGGTGTGGCATGATTCAAACTACTTGCGACTCAATTCAGCATTTGATGCAGTTTGTGCAGTGTACAACTCAGTGCTCTCTCTGTCACACTACAGCAGCAGTTGGCTATACGTCCAACCCTGTCCTCCCTCCCCTGTCTTGTTGTTTGTTCCCGTGATTTGCATTCGGGCAAGCAGACATGTTGGGTGAGGCGAGGTGAGGGGATCGCTGCGTGCTACACACGCTGCCCTGGTGTGACAGGAGCAGTGCAATGGACGAATTGTCCGGCGGCCACGGCAACAGCACATTTCCCCCTGCTGCGCAGCGGAGCAGCAAGGGCAGTGTACTCGAATTAGTGGCGAAGCGTCCGAGTGGACTTGGCCTGCGTCCTGGCTTCATGCATCATCACGCTCCGCAGCCGCAAGATGAAGCCTCTGTCTTTGTGTTTCTCCTCTGCATGTCCAGAGATTTGGAGATGGGGTTCCTTTAGAACAAGTTTGCCATCTTCTATGCAATAGGGGCCACATTTCAAACCCATGGTCCCACTGGTGTGGGCTTTGAATGTGGAGCCATATGTTTGGCTGAAAGGGATTTCACCTCAAAGTGTGCAGTCTTTCTGCTTCTTTTTCCATATACTTTATCCAAGTTTTGCCTTGTTTCCCCTTTTATTGTACAGATTATTTTTTTGATTTTGAAAGAAAATAAGGGTAATTAATCGTGTTGTCAACAATACTCTTTCCATGATATTTGTAATCATTGTACGGTGCCTGATTATCCTTTTTTATTGTATATGTGTACCACAAAAACATGGGCGCACACACAAAAGCTGCAAAATGAAAGGATAGAGAGGCATCTCCTTCTGGCTGGCTGGCTGGCTGGCTCGCCAGAACCGGGGCTGCTGCAGTGGGCACGGTCTCACTGGGGCCTGTGAATCTTGGCTGGGTAGCACATGCAGACAGGGCTGGTGTGGCGTGGGTCCAGTGCTCTGGCCAGATCCCAGTTGGTGCTTAATCACAGTCTCCGGTCAGTGCAGAGAGCGCGATAGAGGAGCCACTCGTCTTTCACAGCCAGCTGACATCAGAGAGATGGGGGAGTAGTGCTGGCTATCATCTCTCTCTCTCTCTCTCTCACTGTCTCTTTATCTTGAGCCTCTTGCCAGACAGGTGTGTAATTTTGTGCAGGGGACAGCAGAGGGTGGTGGCCGCAGATCATGGTGGGGGAGGGGAAGGGGCTAGGGGAGAGTGGGACCTGCCAAGACCATGAGCCCAGATTGTGTGGGAGAGCCAAAAGCTTGGGCCTGCCAAAGCTGGATGACCTAGTCTCTCTCTTTCTCTGTGTCTGCCTCTCTCCCTCTCCCTCTGCCTCTCCCAGACACATGGTGTATCTGTCATCATGTTGTCTGTGGTCTGTGGTAAAGCTTATCTTGTGAATGTGTCTATATGTGTTGTCAGTGTATCATTTGCTATGTGTGGGTACCAGGAACATTGGCCTGGTTCAGACTATGGTACAGCCACACAAGAGACCAACAAATCCCTGTGACACTCATGACTCAGCTCAGCTCAAACTTGACAATATAATTTGGCAGCAGGTTATTACAGAGAGGCTAGGTGCAATTCTAGTCCTTGGCAGTTCATTCTTTAACAGGAGTTTAGAGTACAAACCACTTTATTGTCATATTCTGTCTTAAAAATATCTGAATAAAAAACTTTTCAAAAGTTAAGTCAATAGATTAATAAAGAATAGTATTGTAATAATGTTATAGTTTAATTTTGTTGCCACAGTAGTTTTGTTAAGGAATACCCCCACTGATGTGATTATTATCACAGTAAAAATCATCCAGCTGCAAGACTGAAACCCTTGACAACTTGAAGGGGAATTGCTAATTTTTTGGCTACTCATGAGAATGTTGATTGACGGATGTGGAGCACTTACCCTTGGGTTAAGGGCTGTATGCAGATGAGGAAGAGTAGACTGATGTCACAGCTCCAGGGACAGGTAGAACACGCCCAAAGAACAGTGCCTGGACTGGGCACATCCCTATAACTGTCAAAGAGAGAGTCCAAAGTACCCATGTCAAAATTGACTGCTAACCTAAAGCTTTATACTAACAGATTAGTTGCTACTTGTCTTCAGACAACAAATAATCGTCCTTATTCTGGCCACTGCAAGTAAGCATAAATACAAAAATATTTTGAAAATGATGTGTACATATGCAAATGAATTCTGAAATGTCGGATTTGCATACATTTCCACTGACCCCGGTTGCAGTCTTCCTTCCAGCGAACACTGGCATCTTCCACTGACAGCTCGGCCATTGTCCAGACGCCCTGTTTTGCATATTTGAGTGGCCCCACGTCACCGCGGGTTACGCTGCCCGCCCATCAGGCCCTGTCAACCACGAGAGTGATGCTGATGTGCTCTGACAGCGCGATGACTGACGGACCGGCCACGAATCTATGCTCATAAGCACACGCGCACGCACATGTGCCCACGCGCGGGAATAAATGCGCTCAAGGGTTAGCTAAACTAGTAAGGAAAAATACAAACACTCAATTATGCAAATGTATCCATTAATTTAACCAATTAGTTGTTGAGTTTTCATCAAGAGAACGGGGTGGACCTGGAGGTCCGGATTCCAGCATTATTTCTTAAACTTAAAGGAGTGATTGAACGCTTGAAAGGCATGCTTCAGGGTAGGTCTGCTGGAGAAGACAAGGCATAGTCTGCATGTAACACATCTCCATGGGTTTATGATCTAATTTTAATATCATCCTCAGTTAGTCTAGACTAATCAAGTGTTAACCATACTGTAGCTAACTATTACACTTAACAGCACTTACAAACTCTCAGCCGTGCATTGCATTTTAATGCATTATAATGGCTAATCGATTAGATGTAGCCTATTTAGAGGAAATGTTTTAGCCTGTAGCTAAAAAAAAACAATTGACAGGTCAGCTGTGCACAGCAAGGTTATAGCATATTTTTAAACAATTGTGAGAAAAATGCGTATTTCTTCAGACTAAGAGGACAATTGTTTTGGAAATGGTACTTACTGCATCTGTTCAGGGAAAACGCTTGCAGTGGCTTTTTGTGATATTTGTGCTGGCTGGGACCTGAATTTGATTAAACAAGAAAACTACAAGAGTATTCTCAAGTAAGCATTTTAAAATGTATGAGAATGTGAGCATTTGAAATTTTAATTTGATTAAATAAATCTACACATATCCCTGACATAACTCAGAGAGGGATTTAACCACGCTAATATATTTATTTATTTGATATTGTCCCCCACCCTTCTTACATAAATTGAGTTAATATGGGTCAGGTCCTGGCCAGAGGCATGGAATTTTTAATAATAAAAAAGCATGAATTATTGTAAACGTTTAGATGCTCTGATGCCAACCAGATCAAGTCTCAATCAGATATGAGTTATTATTTCAAATTACAGCCAACAAGCATTTTCGACCAAAATTATAAAGTAAATGTGCTGTCGTTTTACTAAATTGTATTTGATTTTTTAAAATGCTGAAGGTAGCCTATTGCCATAAAGGACTAACATTCGTGTGGGCCTCTGTCCAACCCCCGCAGTCTCCCACCTCTTGTCTGCAGAAGCGCACACCGGATGAGAATGAGGCGGAGATAATTGTGTTGACACCAGTGCATCTCACCTGAGGCCCCGGTAGCATCTCAACATATTGAACGTTTAGAGAGCTAACGCATCTATTATACATACAAGAAACCAAATGGGAAGAAAAAGGCACAGATGTTGCTGCCAACAAGGTGTGTATGTCTGTTAAACATTTAAACCCTGTGTCGTGCATTAAACAAGCCTATTAGGAATCTGCGTTTTGCTTTTTATGTGTATATTCATTTATTTATCATACTCAAAACATGTAATTGTCAAACACAAAAAGCAACTACACACATTTGATATGAAGTGTCACACACATACTTTGCACACACAATCACCCAACGTGTGTGTGTGTGTGTGTGGAAATGAGAGAGAGGCAAAGGGGAAAAAGAAAGCGCAGCAGTCTGCCACTTTGAGGGATCCACGGGTGCCTGTGATGCAGGAGGAGAGTGTTGGATGAAGGAGTGTAGAAGATTCTGGATTCAGAGCTATTGGCTGCAGTTGAAGACCTGGCGGCAAATAGTTGTTGTGGTGTGTGTGTGTGTGTTTGGGGGGGGGGGGCAGATTTCATTTCTCAAACACAGTGATATCCAGCCAGGACTTGCCCACTGCCAAGACAGCCAGCCTGCCTGGCCACATGCACTGGGAAACCCATTTTGTTTGTTGTGTCACTTTGCTGTCCAAAAATGGCATGGTTGGCAGTCAGGGTTTGGGGTGCGGGGGAGCAGACAGCCTGGCACATATGTGCCCACATGGGACAGACAAGCCGTCACACGCTGGGCAGGTTCCCCATCATATGGCACTTTCACACAGCGGACCCTTTTTTTTCTTTTCTTTTTTTATGGTGGAAATAGCATTTGCCGATAGCAACAAAAGCAATGATGGTGGCCAGTTCTGTTTTTGAAGATGCTCTGGTTGTCATCACTGTGTGTTTTAAGATGGTTGCCCTGCCTCAAGCTGGTCATCACTGTTTCACCTTCCAGGGGCATATCAGTCTCAGCTGCATGGAAGCTGCATAATCACTTGTCAATACTCGTCTATGTATCTGAGTTTTGGTGGACAGAAAGGAGCTATTCAAATGGACATCTCTTTTACTCAACTGACTTCATTAAAAAGTATATAAGCTGTGGAACCTCCCCAATGAAACTTCGGCCAACAAACACGAATCAAATATTTTTCACTGTTAATGTGTTATGACAATTTGGTCTGAAATGTTGACATTTTAATTGCTGTACCATAAACAACATTTAGTTAGAATAATGTTAATAAGAACACAGGGACCAGAGAAAATGGATCATGCTGCCAAACACGGACACAGTGTCACAGCATAATATGATTTGAAGGCAGTGGCTATTGCACTAGATAAAATTACGAGCATATGAATACTGCTTGAAAACATATGAAAACACTGCAGCCTCTGATTCATCCATTTATATAAAAAGATTGCAATTTGTAAAACAGAGTAAAACTGTTGTGTGACTTATCTTTGTGCAATTTATCAGCTGCATTCAAACAGGAGAAATCAAATTTGCCTGTCTTCATGGCCGAAAAATCTGGAAGCATATAATTGCCTAAAATCAGGTGTGATGTAGTAGCGGTAACATCACCGACGGACAATTGTGCGGTTTGATTCCTGAGCCTGCTGTTCCGAGTCCATGTCGTTTTGGATGAAGGTGTCTGGTAAATCTCAGTCAACTTTAATATCAGTCTAAATGCCTGGGTATATTGAAGTATTAGGATTTCCCTTCACTTACCCAAGCCCAACCCCTGAAAAACCTGCATGACTGAACACAGTGCACAAAGACCATGAAGACATGTTTAAGTGATTTTGATATGGAAAAACTAGACATGGCAAGCCAGGCCTTCACATCCAACATCAGTGTCTGGCCTCACAAATGCTTTTCTGGATGAAGAAGGAAGAAGGAAAAATCTCCAAAATCTTGAGGAAAGCCTTCCCAGATGAGAGGAAGCTGTTATAGTTGCAAAGGGAGGACAATGCCATATTAAGGCCTATGAATTTACGTAGGATGTGATGTCACTGAGGGTGTTCCTGTGGGTGTGATGGCAGGTGTCCTAATACTTTTGTCCATATAATGCTATGTGCTGGTGTGCCTTCCATATATATATATATATTATACGGCTCTTCACAAGACGAGTAGAACGCTCCATTGGCTTGAATGGGATTTCCCAAAGTTCTACGGTAAAATATATTCATGTAATTTGTTACCACTGCAAACATATAATTACCGCTGTCAATGGCAACGGGTTTTGTGCTTCTGATACGTCTTTCATATCACTACGCAAGGACTGGAACTTCATTCAAAAGTGAAAGCAGACGGTTGATCAGCTGTGTTCTAAAGAATGTTTGATTCAAATTTAGCGTGTGTTGATGCGAACTATTTGTTTCTCAGCAAATGCCACGATGAACGGTAACAAATAGGCTAGGCTATGTAGGCTAAAGTCATATCGTGGGGAGTTTATTATTTCGCTTTGGCAAGTAGCCGTGAAATAAGCGGGATAATGTATAGAACACCGGTCATTACTGGGAAAATAAGTCCCTTCAGGGCGGAACAAGACCCCTCCGCTGTGCGTCGGAGTCTGGTTCGCCCTGTCGGGACTTATTTTCCCAGTAATGACCGGCGTTCTATACATTATCCCTTACATAACATGTACAAACTGATACTACTTACAATATATATTTTGGTCTCTTGCTGTTGCAGCTGAACTATCGAGCCTGTACAAATGTGTTTTTGTGTCTGGACATATGGATACTTCAGTGCTTTATCAGGATTGGGTTCAATAGTCAAAGTAGTTATGTAGATGTCAAGTAATTCTCTTGTGTAATTACTGGTCCTACAGCAAAATGAAAAATGTAGATTTCTTAATAACCTCTATATAGGGAAATGAATTATTTAAATGGGCTACGGTAAGGAGATATAACCTCAGAGAACAATGTATTAGTCCAGTCTTTGTCCGTACGCTGAAGCAATTAAAAAGTGTCCCTGATTTTCATTCTAAATTACCACTAATTCATACTTCAGAGGGGAAATTTGACATTTGATCCGCAATCCCTCTCCCAAGTCAAACATACTGTATGTGCTCAGAGAACAGAGGAGTAATAGAGACAGTTAAGAGGTCCTCCCACACACATGTGCTTGTGCATACATTATACAGGCTACATACTGTTTAACCACATTCACAACCTAACACAGTATATCGTATTACACCATACAAACCTAACCAACAAAAGCAGTTTTCTGTGTCAATTTGTATGTCAATGACACTGATGTTGTTTGGAGAGGAGGGAAGCTTAGAGAAGGATGCAGCTGGAGCTGGGATTGTCTTGCTCCACATGACAAAGTCACTGCCACAAGACTGCAGCAATATGAAGGCACATGCAGTGCGGAGAGTAATTAATCAGATGATTAACTGAGTGTCAGTAGGGGCCTCTCCTGCATGACTGCAGTGTGCCCTGGCAAACAGGCCTAAAGCTGGACTGACTGGGGACCCAGTAGAGAATAGTGAGCAGAGACTGTAAACCATGTGACAGCAACTGGACAGTTGGTTTCAAGATCAGAAAATGTCATTGTTGAACCACTGTGGTACAACGCCATTTTTTATAACACAGGCGATAAGTGATTATCGTCATAGTTCTTTCGAAAATAGCAAGTCATCCAAATTAAACGTTGCTAATGATGTCTTGTAGCATTTTGAGGGTAAAAACTAGTCCTACACATGTACTGTATGTAATGACATCATATATATGGTTGAGAATGAAGAAACTAATTTATAACTACATGTACCGCATAGCGGTACAAAATATGACCGCCCCTCAGTCCTGTTCATCCTCTCCCGCTTGTCAATTTGTCTCCATCTCCTACTACACCCCCTACTTTTGCAACTTTTGTGTATGCCTGAATGTGCGTGCCTGTGTGTGTGCTACTGTGTGCTTGCATGTGTGTGTGTGTGTGTGTGGATGTGTGTGTGTGTGTGTGTGTGTGCATTTGGTGTGTGTATGTCAATTTGTCTCCATCTCCTATAGCCTGCCAATATGGGGTTTTGAAGGCTGATAACCTACCGATTTTGATATTTGAGTTATTAAAAAACTGATGACTGATATTTTGGCCGATAGTCATTTTTAATAAAAGTTTTAACATGTAAAAATGTTAATAACGCTTTTGCGTTAATTACTCATCTTCGCAAGTCGGTATATGGTTAAATGACTCATTACAGGGCGAATGAAGACTCTCTCGCCCGCCCCTACTGCCTGTAGGAAGAATATGCAGGATATGAAAGGAGAATTGTTGCAAACGTGTGTATAATGGCAGAGCCGGCGAAGAAGCAGCGAAAATCCCTCCCTCTTTCCCCTCTTTAATGTCAAAGTGAAAGCAAATATCTTAATAAATTAAAAATATATAATGCAAAATAAGCGATTGCAAAAATACTCACCCCCCTTAAAGTAACTGACCTAAATCAACAGCGGTCCAGCTAATTAGTTAGCCTGGGTTTCCCCATGCTGCCTTACGCGCGTAAATTTATTCGTGCTTCTAGGCAGCCTGGATTCCATGGACCCGATTTTCGCCTCAACGAAGGAACCAACCGACACACCGAAGCGGTTATGAGCTATGTACAGACACATTTGATAGACATTCGTAGCGCCCAATAAACGGCTCTGGGCATTTGTAAACCACATCTCAAATATATGAATATGAATGTGTAGTTTCCAGACCCCATCTCAATGAGATGAGATCTGCCATTAGCCAGGCTACAAATTAGTGCTAATAGTCTCACAATTAGTGCAATGGAGAACGCCTGAGTGCAGTGAATGTGTATAGTATAATAATATAAAGACACCTGCGTCTAGAAGGTCCAGTCACTGGTCAATCAGTATTCCTAGTGAGGGGATGGATACAGTAAAATTTTCAAGTCACTGAACATCCCCTGGAGTTCAGTGAAATCCATCATTAAGGAATGTAAGGATATGCCAAATGTGCAAATCTACCTAGAGCAGGCCGTCACCACAAACGATTGACTGTTCAAGAAGAATACTGGTGGGGGAGGCCACCAAGGCACCTATGACAACTCTGGAGAAGTTAAAATCTTCAGCATCTGAGATGGGAGAAACTGTGCATGCAGCAACTTTTGCCCGAGTTCTTCACCAGTCAGAGCTTTATGGGTGAGTGGCAAATCTCAACTCAAATTTGCCCAAAGACATGTGGGAGACTCCAAGGTCAAATGGATGAAGGTTCGTTGGTCAGATGAGATCAAAATTTGGCTTTTTGGCCTTCAAACTAGATGTGATTTTTGGCAGAAACCAAACACTGCAATCACCATCCCTAATTTGAAGCATGGTAGGTAGTATGTTGGTAGTATCATGCTGTGGGGATACTTCTTGACAGCAGGCCCTGGAAGGCTTGTAAAGGTAAAAGTAAAATGAATTCAGCTAAATATATGGAAATCCTGGAGGACAATTTCATTCAGGCTGCATGAGAACTACAACTTGGGAGAAGAGTTACTCTCCAGCAAGACAATGAGCCGAAGCCTACAGAGGAAACTACACAGAAATGGTTTAAAGACAACAGGTCAATGTTCTGGAGTCAAAGTCCAGATCTCAGTCCTATAGAAAATCTGTGTCTGGACTTAAAAAGGGCTGTTCACACCTGATCCCCTTCCAACCTGACAGAGCTTGGGTAGTTTTGCAAAAAAAATGGAGTAAAATTGCAGTATCTAGATGTGCAAGCCGTGGGGCAGCCGTGGCCTACTAGTTAGCACTTCAGACCTGTAACCGGAGGGTTGCCGGTTCGAACCCTGACCAGTAGTCACGGCTGAAGTGCCCTTGAGCATGGCACCTAACCCCTCACTGCTCCCCGAGCGCTGCTGTTGATGCAGGCAGTTCACTGCGCTGGGATTAGTGTGTGCTTCACCTCACTGTGTGTACACTGTGTGCTGTGTGTGTTTCATTAATTCACGGATTGGGATAAATGCAGAGACCAAATTTCCCTCACAGGATCAAAAGAGTATACATACTTATACTTACTGTATACTTAAGACTAATTGAGACCTATCCATGCAGACTCCATGCTTTGAAGGAACACGCCACCGTTTTATGAAATTGGGTTATTCACGGTCGCAGAGATTGTCTGTGCTGAGGTGAGTGAGACAAGGTACTCATATGTTGCGTGATATCTCTGCACCCAAGTAGCAGTGCTGTGCCTGTGCTTCGCCCCAATATAGTCCCAAGTCAGTATCTGCCTACGAAATCGCCTCATCTTAATCTACATTGCCATTTGTACTCGTTGTGAATATGGAGGCCACAAGATGTAATTTAGGGATTTTTTTTTGTTGCCTCAATTTATTCATGACATGCTATCCGGTAACGAAAGATTCTATTCACTATGCTAAGCTAAGCTAGCCGGGGCGCTGCCAGACTAAGACTAACTCTTAGGGGGACTGTGAATAACCCAATTTCAACGGTGGTATGTTCCTTTAATTGTGGCCAAAGGTGCATTTGCGTAATGCTGACTTGAAGAGGGTGATTACCGGTATTTATGCAATTACTTATTTTGCATTATATATATTTTTAATAATTAACATTACTTTGTAGAAATCTGCTTTCACGTTGACATTAAAGGAGGGATTTTTTTGTTAATTATTGTAAAAAAGACCAAATTTATCAGGATTCCATTTTTAAAAGCAGTAAAAGTGGAAATATCCAACAGGGGTGAATACTTTTTATAGGCACTGTATGCTTTTTTTAAAATAATAAAAAACAACAACAACAACTAATCCTTTAAAAATGGTTCTATCGACCAAGATTGTTACAAAAGTTACCCAAACAATACTTTCTAGAAATGCACCCCTGGTTAGGCCTTTCTGTTCTGTTATTAGGCCCTACTGTTAAATGCACAGCTAAAGAGAGCAGGTGCAGTTAAGTCATGTTCACAGCACTTGCTTCTGATGAGATATAAAATGGAATCTACCTCATGTCCTCCTTTCTATTTGTGTCCCTCTTCTATACACATCACCTCTCTCTCTCTCTTCATGGACTATATACCTCTCGCTCTCCCTCCCATATCTCTGTCTATCCAGACGCTCTCACATTGTGTAGCAGATTGCCAGACCCCCTCTCTCAGCTACACATCAGTACCTCTCCTGCTGCCCACTCCCTGAAGGATGGACCAACACCTGCTGCTGGCAGGCACTCTCCCCCACCCCCAAATGCCCAGCCTACCCCCACCACCCCTTCCTAAAGCCACACAGCTCAGGGGCAAGACACCAGGGTGCCAGGGTGACTAGCAAAGAAGGGGGTGTTTGGGGGAAGGGGTTCAGAGCAGACCCCCCCCACCCCAAATTTGTCCTGTCTCAGCCAAAACAAGCTTAAAGTTCTTCCTCTTCACTGCCCCAAACCCCCAGTCATTCCATCCATATGGTTGTCACCCCTCTTCCCCTCCCCAACCCCCACTGCCACCTCCTCGCTTTTTTATTTTGTTTGTTTCATTTGGTCATGGTGGAATTACTGGCTGTGTGACCTGACCTGCATAAATCTGGAAAGAAGAGGTGTAACCAACCAGAAAAAAAGAAAGAAGCAATAAATATGGCATGTGGTGGAGACTCAGTCATGCGCTGAAGTCAATGAGCCTGCTTGGTCATTGACTAATGGGTCATGTTATGGTGTAATAAGGCAGCCATTATGAAGGCCGAACCATAGGCATGTCAAAACAGAATTTTTGGAACAGAATTCTTTGGGCCTCACTCATCCAGAGGCAAACCATACGTTTCCGCTACCCTTTCCTACATTGTTGATTATGGGAACACACAGTGTGTATTTCACGGTTCAAAGAGAGAAAAAAAGAGGAGAAAACAATCTGTTATTTTAATGAAATACAATGTTCTGTAAATCGCTAGAGGACACTCACTATGCCAGTCATTATTATTCTTTCAATAATTTATTCTTATATTACTTGTGCAGATTTAATTTTACTGTGTGAAATAGACCCCGCCTTTCTGCCTTTCAGACCTGTGTCTTAAAGTCATCAATTGTCTGACAATATTGAAAAGGCTTTGGGAGTCAGGGTCCAGCATGGATACCATAATCAGAACAGAAAAGACATTTTGGATTTATGACCAATCTATGACTGTAAAATCAAAACATGGATATTTCTTTCTTCCACTTCACACTTTTTATCTACCTCTAGTATTATAATATTAACCCTGCTAATATCAAAGGATTTGAATAACATCATGGCTGCTTTGAGTTTTTCACTGCTTCAGATCAGGTGGATGTTTCAGTACAGATGGAGCTAGAAGCAAGGATGTTAAGCTTTGATGTTATTTGCGATCACCATGACAACACTTTGATAGACTTCTGTTCAAAATTTTCACCAAGGAGCCCATAACCAGTGTTTCCCATACATTGACTTATTTGTGGCGGCCCACCACAATATCAACATTGACCACCACACAATGATTTTCCAGGTTGTACTAAATTGTGCTTAAATCTGGTTAGCATCATAACAACACTGTGCTAATTTGTTAAAAACTATTGTATTCAAGTTAATTCTGCAAACCAACCCACCACAAATGGAATTCAATTCTGTGGGAAACACTGCACAACTCACATAATAGGTTTGACAGTGATTCCCTCACAATAGGTGGCAATAATATTTGTACAATACAACCAACATTTTATTGAAAATACAAAGCATCTGTCTGTCTATATCCATCCAGGGGCAAGGATAAAGAAAAAAAAATATCTTAGCCTAAACAGTTCACCCTTCGAACATGGTTTCTATAGAGAACAAGCTGATTAGATCCTAGCATCTAACATGCTTTGAGTGGATTCTTCAATGGAAATTAAATGGAATGGAAATTGTAATTTATTTCAAATGGTTAGCATTAGCATGTCATCATCACCCAAACAGAGACTGCTCAGGCAGAACCATGTTGTCATTCTGTAATGACACAGATCATTTGTTCCTTTCTTCTCTGCTTATCCCTGGCACTGACAGCTCATTTGCTTGGGACTGAGCAGGACAGAGTGCAGTGTGGTGTCACTGGTGGGAGAGATTTAGATCCGTAATTGACTGTTTAGAGAGGACAAGCATGGGGCAATTACAGTAATTAGACAGAGGCAGTAATGGGCATGTCCTCCGGTGACACAGTGACGGTCCCCAGAATTATTAATCGTCATTAATCACCCATGTCTACAGCTGCTGTGGTTCTACAGATCAGCTCAATGCTAAATGCCATAAGCTACGCACAAGAATGAACACATGCTACACAGGGCAGCTCCCTCAGTAATGAATGAGCGATCAATGAATTACTTTGATTATTATAATTTGTATGTTTTTTCTTTTACATGATCATCCCCTGTAATTCTTGTCTACACTGATCATCTTTGAAATATATCAGTAGACTGCCTCTGTAGAGCTGCAGAGACTAGAGGAGCAAGGGCTACTCTTCAAAAACAACAGACAATGGCTTCTGTCCAGATCCTTTTCAAACAGTTATTTTAAACAGTGTGCCGGGAGCTCATGTAACACCTCTGCGCCAAGTCTACTTAACATAATAATGGTCTTGATTATTCCATGTTTAACATACATACTGTACTGAATATTCATGTTTATTACAGTATGACTGATACTAGAAGGCATTTTTGTTATTTTCTTTTACAGGCTTTGACTTAAGATGATAAAAGATAATTGATTGTCAGTTAAAATGAACAATGTGATACCTGGAGTAGGGGCAGGCAGGTTTGGGCCCCGATCTGGTATTTACAGAGGATTATGGTTAGAAAAACTGTTGAATGTAACCAATGGCTTCACTGATGGCGTCAGTATTAGATACAGACGTGTATCTTCTTTGAAATTGAATAAACAACTGCATGTAGTTATGTAGCTTTGTAGCTATTCCTCTCAAAGATTTTAGAGTGGAGCATGTAGCACTCTATAATATTTGATTCCCCATTCAGACGATAGGCTAACCTTCTGTTGTCCATATTTGTTAGATGCAAAGATGGTTGGATGGTTAGAACAATTGCTCGAGACCAGTCGTTAGAGGTGTTGTTCCTGGATGTTACTGTTATTGCCATTTATAGGTAGATGTTTAACTCCCCTTTACCTACCTCTCCCACTTTTTCCAAATTTCAGTTATCATACATTTTCTTAAAGGTGCTCTAAGCGATGCCACATGTTTTTTAGGCTAAAACATTTCATGTCACTTACTGCAAACATCTCCTAACCAACCGCTAGCTGTCTGTGTCCTGAATACACTGTAAAAAAATGCGATCTCTGTGGACAGCCCAGGCTCCAAAAACGGCAACAAAAACAACCTGGGGCTCGTTTCTAGAAAGCGTCGTTTGCTAACTTGCGTCGCAACCTTGGTAGTTCGCTCCATCGTTCTTGGATTTGGTGTTTCTAGAAAGGGTAGTTCGAACTCTCAATCGCAAAACAAGTACGCAAAGTTTGGTCGTTTGAACTACTGCCCCTAGGCAGTCACACTTGTGTCGTTCCTTGGTAGTTCCTGTTGGTGTCCGGAGCGCCTAACCAAAAATCACAACCGCCTAACCAAAAATTACGAAGTGGATGTTTATCTCATGACTCAATGATTGATCTATCCTGTAGCTTTATTTTGATTAAGAGACTGACTCCCATACTTGGCTCATTCTTGCTATTTATGTTAATTCGAGTATTGGCTTGCTTTTTGATAAGCTAGTATTATAATCTTCACAGACTCTTAAATTCAGCACAGTGATAAATGGTGTGGTGGCTAAAGCAGGTGGCTTGTTATCCCAGCGTTGTAGGTTCGATTTTCTTATGATGTGAGATTTGCTTCTCGCTACCTGCAGGTGAACTAGTGTGACACGTAGATTCAATTGTTTTTGACTGATGTCTTGTAGGCTACCTATGGTCTGTCGATGTAGAGTAACTATATACATAACTAGATGTACCGCATAGCGGTACAAAATATGACCGCCGCTCAGTCCTGTACATCCATTCCGCGAAAATAAATCATATTAATGAATTTGTCTCCATCTTCTACTCCATCCCCCACTCTTGAAACTTTTGTGTATGCTTGTTTGGAATGTGTGTGTGCTGGCCGCACACAAGTCGCCTACTGGCACTGCAAAGGTGAATAGATTTGTAGCACTTGCCAAAAAATTTGTAGCATTGTTTTAAAACTTTTAAAATCTCTAAACAATCACAAGTAGGGCAGTTCATCACAGTCCATCCATTGCAACTGGACTGATGAAAGGTACACCTGTAGGCAACATTGTATTTGGGAAAGGCAGAAGGTAGCAGCATAATGTATTTATTTATTTATTTATTATTAAACAAACTAATCCCTGTCAGTTCCATGCAGTTTTCAACAACTATCAAGAAGAGAGGTCATGTCATGGATATTTGTGAATGTTTATTCTTCTACATATGCATACGTTTAGTCATCTAGTTCATATGATATTCAGCTTTATTGTCAATGCACAAATTAAATACCAGTAGTCTAAAACAAAATGTAGTTTTACCCAGTGGTGCAAATAACTGATGTGTCCAAAAGGGCCTTCATGAAATGCGCTAGACTGTTCATACACATTTTAACGGGCCAAGTTGAAGAGCTACCGTCCGTTATTGTTCGTGCAAATAATAGGCTGATTCATGTTCCCTTGAATTTTGCAACGATGAGGTTCATGGTTAGTCTGGCTTTTGCCAGACCAAGCTCAATCTTTTAAGAAATCGAAAAAGAAATAGCCGGCAGATCAGGTTCACCCAGCCTATAGTCCATAGTAGGCACCCGATAGAAATATTGTTTATTATTTTGCAATTGAGATATCCACGCACTGGCGCCCCCTCTGCGACGTGTTCGCCCCCCAGTTTCAAAGCTATTCTAAATGCAAAAATGCATAGGGGAGTTATGACAAAACCGTGACTGTTAACAAACTATATAAGGTAGGTCCTATGCTAGGCCTATTACACAATATAAATGGTCACTAGGCTATGCTGGCGACCCAAATAAAATCTCCTTTGGGAACCAATGGCTTACAGTATCAAGCGGACTTAAGCTGCCACCTCTTGGCGAAAAGTTTATCGTTTTGTATATCAGAAGTAATATATTTCACGCAGCTGTGTTAATCACGGAAAGCGCGAATGAAGTGGACACTTCTAAATGGAACCCAACCCACTGTACAGTAGCTCAAGGTCTGTGGCTAAAGCAGCATAATGAAAGCGTTATCATTGTTTACTTCACACACACATTTTTTTTAATCGCATAGACTACAACTACCAAGCTGGAATCAAAGCACATCGACTCCCCTCTCACACCCTAAACACGCACTTCGAACAAACAAAAAACATCTCAGTCTCACGGTAGCCATAGGCAAAACGGACCGGTGTAATGTTGGTACTAAATCATCCATCGCAAAGAATGTGTGTAGGTACAGCCCTGCCCTGGATACATCTCTCAACATGCGCTCTAAAACATTTGGTTTAAATGGAGATGTAGATCATCACAGGTGCGTTAATGAATCTACATTGCGGCGAATTGACACAAATTATTCACTTTGACAAATTTATGTAGTTTCAGTCCTAGTTACTTTACTTTGGGCCATGCTCTTCCTTACTTGAATCACCTTTGAAATAGAGGATTGAAGTAGCCTATATGGGTGTTTGGGAATGAACGTTGACTCAGATGCTTTTGGAGACTTTGAGCAGAAATGTCCCAGCCCGGTGTTTAGGATGCATCATAGACTGGTTATCTTTCATGTAGCCTATATATTTTCCATTAAAAAACCATCACGTAGCGAACGTGTTGTGGCTAACTCACTTAGCACCTGTTAGTCGCCTAGGTTATGGTCATAAGCAAATGAGATGACAGTCGAAAGATACAATTAGTGCTGCTATCAATTTGCTTGGTATAACCGCATAGTTTTCTGCAAATGCAATCAAATTGGCCTCCATCACTCAACCAATGCTAACGGTAACATTATTGTAGGCTACCTAGGTCCTATTGATATTATAAGATTAACGTACCTGCAGTAAAAACCAAGCATGTCCGATAAACATTCTCAGATTTATTTCAGCTTCAAGAAGAAATGGGAATTACATTTCATGTGAAAATCGTCCTATCCTTATTAGACGTTCTCTGCGGTAAACTACAGTCCTTGTAGGAAGCGTCCAGTGTTTTTCCAACCCACTTTAAATTAACTTCCAACAAAATTACGTCTCACCGCAACGATGCGCCATCTGGTGGACAAACGACTACGTATCGCCAATACTGGAAATGCAGCCATGATGATGATGATGAATATTTGGTTTTCCTTTAATCCTACTGAATTTGTTAATATGTATCGGCCGTTCTAATTGCCGATACCGATAGTATGTGCGTGCCTGTGTGTGCGTGTGTATATGTGTGCACCACCATCTACAGGCCAATGAGTGTACAGTCACTAAATGTACACATAACTTAAATTTTTTTAGACCCCCCCCATGGATGAAATTCTACGAAACTTGGCATACCCCCAGAGAATGCCAGGTTAATCATACACATAAAATTTGGTGCAGTTCTGAACATCTTAACTGAAGAGAGGGGCGATTAAAGCAGAATGATATTGCATTTTCATTTTTTACCGGGGGGGGGGGGTGGGTGGGTGCAAATCACAAATGAGTGATTATGGGCTAGGTTGATGTGGGCCCTTGAGACCAACATACCATAAACATTTCTTCATCCTCGGTGCCACGGTTCAGGTAGTTATTTAGGAAAAACTGCATTTTTTGGGTTTCGGGGGGCCCAGCACGGAGGTGGAGTGGCCCCCGGGGACCAAAACGAAATTTTTCCATAAAAGTCTAGTGGGGCTACATACCCACCAAATTTCATGTGCCCCGATTTTTCGGTGTCCCGGGTATCGTTGACCAAAAATTCAGGAAGTAGATGACGGTAAAGAAAAAAAAAAACTTTGACAATCATTATATGACAAGCTTCGCTAGCGGCGGTCATAAATATGTATGGTCAAAACCTACTGTTGTGTCTCGTAGGCCTACTCTTACTCAGAGGTGAAAAGAAGAGATAGGATGCGAACTCCGGCCAAGCATGTAGTGCCCTGACGCGCTGCCGTTAAGCCACGAGACAATTGATAACATTTGCGATACCCAGACATTCGTCCAGGCTATATATTTTTCCAACATAGATATTTAACACAAATAATGGCACATATTGGTCGGCTTCAGTAAAATGTTTTATATACTTGCAATAGGTTTAGGTTTTTGCAGATGACAATGACAATGCCAGCATTAATCAGTCGGTTTAAATTAGAAAAATGTCAACATAGGCTGTGGCAGAGAATTAACAATGTCGTTGTTTGGCTGCAAGTTGCGTCGTACCATGGTGGACGAACAACGTCGTTGCTAACTTTTCTAGAAACGACCCCCCGGCGACCCAGGTTCGATTCCCGCCCCGTGGTCCTTTCCGGATCCCACCCCGACTCTCTCTCCCACTCACTTCCTGTCACTCTTCACTATCCTGTCACATTAAAGGTATAAAAGCCCCAAAAATATATACTTTAAAAAACAACCTGGGCAAACCTAGCCCATAAAAACTGCTCCAGCAAATCACGAGAGTTTCAATTGCATGGGAGCAGCACGGGAGGGAGCTCTCTGTTTTGTTTGAAAGTCAACAGAAGTGACGTTGCCCAGCATTGCTTAGAGCACCTTTAATTCACATTAATTCATAAATTGCCCAATTTAAATATACATTCATCTTCCCAGCGGTGAAATGCTCTTTTAATTTGGTTCACGGTAGATTCATGCCCCTGACTCAACAAGCTATGCCGCTGATTAGGTTATCCTTTTCAGACACGAAGTCACCGCTACCTTTTCCCATTAGCCCATGTTACAAGTAAAATTCAGAATATATTGTTAGTGACAACAAGCTCCCATTGCTAGTCAGCTAGTTAATGTTATAATAATATTAACCAACCGCGTTTGTGGTGTAGCCTGAAATAGAATTTAATTTATCATAATTAACTCACCAATAAAACACAATCTAGAGTACAATGTCTTCAAAACTAATTGTGGATGATGCTTCATGGCTTCAAATCCCAGACGTTATAAAGTCCTTAGAGAAATAACTGGGAAAGTTTACTCTGACTGGCTACCATTTGAAGTGATTGACGGGGGAGTCCCCCCTCCCCCTTGCCCTTCTCGAAATGGTAGCCTACTGGCAGAGAGACAGTATTAAGTCAATTAACTTAAAGGTGTAGATAGGCTGTAGCATTCAGACTGCATACCTAAACTTTGAATGCATGCTAAATAGTGTATTGTAATGGTTTGTCTGAAAGGGTTAGCATATAGGCTTTATAATTTGACTGGCTACTTGACACGATGTGGTGTGTTAAGCTGTCTTTTCTCCATTTTAACCCTTTTTTTTTCGAAACGTTCGATTTTGACATCTTCATTTCAAAAGGCTATATCTTAAAAGTGATCAGAGATAGAGACTTTCTGTAAATTAGAGAAATATTAAGGATGACCCAAAGTTTATGTAGGGATTAAATGTTTATATCTAATTTGCATATTATGATGTCATATGGTGGCGGCCATCTTGGATTATAGAATTTTCATGATAAGTCGCATGTTTGAATGATAAAATGCACCACTTCTTTCTCCCCAAAATGTCCCTCACCTTCTGTATGCTATATTGCACAATACTGAATGCTCAGGTAAATACTAAGTAGTAAACAAACTATGTAAATCATTACTAATAAATGGCAGAAACAAACCAAATGCATGTAGCGGTAGGCGCCTTTTGCTGTAGAGATTTTCCATTTACTACATACAGTAGGCACTCTGATTCCATGTATGGGGCACATATATATTATTCAGATGACACACAAACACAAGTAGACAAGACCTGTTTAGTTCAAAAGCTCACTTGCCACGGCAAGGCACAGATCAGGAGTGAGATGACGAGACAAGACAAGAGACAATGTTAGTATTTGTTTTCTTTTTGTTGATGTTTTTTTGTTGTTGTTTTTTTCTTAGCTGACAAAGACACACACATCACAAGGACATGAACACACAAAAAAGAACACATATATGTCCTAAATGGTCAGGGAAATAGATAATCAACAGTGTTAATCATTACTAATAAATGGCTGACAATTTTTTTTTTTTATGTAGCAGGCCTTTTGCTGTAGAGATAATGACTATCCATATCCTATCCATACAGGGCCGGCATTCCCATCATCTTGTGATAGACTATGCATGGCCTAATGGCTCTCCTGCCCCGTGTCACCACCTCTGCTCCTGTTGCGAGCAGCATGGCCAGATCTGCCTCGCGCTCGCGTCGAGTGGAGAGAATTTGTGCAGCTCGGACTAGGCCTACTGTCATTCTCATTGCGACTCCCCACACTGCCTCTACGTTCCCCCCTAACTGTCCTATGAGCACTTCGACCTCGTCTAACATACCCAGTGGCATTAGACAAAGGCTCCACCACGTTACTGTCACCGCGACTGCGGAGAGGCACACGTTCAAAAGACAGAAGCTAGTGCTATGGACATTAGGCTACCTCCAGCCTCGTTCGCCACACCACTAACACCCTGCTAACTTCCCGATGAACACTCCGAACCCGTGAAACATTATTCCCACTAGTGACATTGGGCAAACGATTCAACGTTTGTGCTTGGTGTAAGCTAAACCATGGAGTAAACTCTCACTTTGTCCAGCTGCATCATTGCAAGGCAGGGACGCATCTGAAGCCTCACTAAACGAATCACCGTCATTTTCTGAAGGCAGATATTCCCCTTCAGAATCAGGGTCCGCGAATAGAAGACCCAACACTTCATTTCGGGTAAACTTTTTTGATGCCATTAGACGATAATCTAATGCAAATACTCGCTGACATTAACAATATTGCTCTGACAAAGTGGCTCACACGCACACTAGCTCCGGTATTTCACGCACTGATTCAATGCGCTGTAGCTAGAAAGTTTTGTTTAAAGCCTGCCTATTTTTCGACTCGGGGATGACGTATGACATGTCTGCCATCTAGTGGAGTGGAGGTAGAACGAAATATGACACCCTATTTAACTAAATCGGCCGTTTTATTCAGTACCGCATCTTGTCGACTAAAGTCGACTGTGGCGCCTAGAGGGTTAACTTCATTTAACAGACAGAGGTGAAACAGACAATGACACAGAGAGCACAGAGAGAGGAGATGTTGAGAGGAGGGAGACAGAGAGGAGAAGAGGAAAGACAAACAGAGAATGTAGAAACAGAGACAGAACAATTCGAGACCGAGAGAGGAGAAGCTGAGGACGAAGGAACAGAGAGAGGAGAGACCGAGAGCAGACGCCGCCCACACATTTGGACTGAAAGGCAACACAGTCAGTTTAAAAAAGATAACCCTTGGCTAATTGTCAATGGTGATTTTCTTGGGTGTCGTACTTGCCAAACTGTCAAATCCCTTGGAGTGTTTAAAAAGACGGACATGTCTCTCTCGAATGAATGGTCACAGACTAGAGTTACGTACAGCTAGCCTGACGCGTCATTCTCAGATTCTAGTCAGAATATGAGTCTGATATTGCTCCATTGGGATATAATTATGGGGTGTGTTTCAACCGATACAGGGGGGGAATGCCTCTGCACTCAATTGGATAGACCTAACCAATCAGAGCAACGAAATAGCTTACTGTGAACTGTAGGAAGAACACACAAACCATCCTTCTTCTCCACAAATGCCTTAAAATAGTTTTCTGGTCTTTTGTAAAAGTTATTGTGCTTTCAATAGCTCCTACAACACCCGTTAGCGAAATCTAAGAAATACGTAGCAGGGTAGGCCAGGCTATTTTCCCCTCCTTCGTTTTTAAAAATAATTCCAACACCGATGCTACAAACATGTTATAAACAGCTGGGGAAGGATGTCGCAAATATCTCGAGCAGGTGGCCAATCAGAGATTTCAAACAAATGAGGGAACAACATGTCACAATGCAAACACGCTGTTTTCCCTTAATGAAAGTGAAACCATGAGTTTTCCCACAAATCAGCTTTGGCCAAATTTTTTAGAAATAATTGTTTTCAGTGATAAAACCTCATTGAAATAATATGCATTTTTTCCATATGGGGTCTTAGAACCCATCTGTCTCCTTCTAGCCACAGCGATTTTGTTGCAAACACGTGCTCAGATGACGTGATAGACGAGGCACTGTTTCTCACCTGTCCATCATTGTAAAGGCCAATTTGATTGGTCCAAACAGCTCTGGTTCGAGTGTAGTTGCTCCACAATGGAGCATTGCCAGACCGAACTTCCCGACCATCAATTGTTGTGGGCGGGGCTAAGTTTGGCTCTTCCCCAGGCTAACGTACAGCCGTAATGGCAATCACCAATATCAGCTGTCATGCTTAAAGGTGCTCTTAGCGATGCCACATGTTTTTTGTCACTTACTGCAAACAGCACCTAACCAACTGCTAGCTGTCTGTGTCCTGAATACACTGTAAAAAACCGCGATCTCTGTAGATCTCTGAAGAACGGCAACAAAAACAACCTGGGCAAACCTAGCCCATGAAAACATAACAAACTGTTCCAGCAAATCACAGACGAGATGCACGTTTAGGAGAGTTTCAATTGCACGGGAGCAGCACGGGAGGGAGGGGGAGAAAGTAGCGAGCTAGCTCTCTGTTTTGTTTGAAAGTCAACAGAAGTGATGTTGCCCAGCATCGCTTAGAGCACCTTTAAGGAGCAAAATCTACAAGCATGGGACATCAAAAAGTCACAAGTGCAAACAATACAAAAAATACAGTGAACACAAAAAACACAATTGAAGTTTCCATACAAAAGTGCAGAGAAGACAGCCTCACTGTTTTGAACAGCAAACATAATAGCAAAGAACAACAGGCCATACACAGACTACCAGCAGCTGGTGGTGCTCCATGGTGGTGGGAACCACTCTCCATTCCAGATATACAAAAGGTATAATTTGATCCCACAGCAAAGGAATTGATACAGAAAATATTGCACCACATGCTAACTAAAGACCAGAGGTTCAGTGTTTTAATTGACGAGTCCACAACTCTTAGCAAGAAATTGCCACTAGTAGCGTATTTAAGGTGGATGTTGCTGTTGGCAAACAGCGTGACACGAGTTAAGCTTTTTTTAAGTTGGCAAAAGTTTGAACGAGCCAACTAGCTCCGCTGGTGGGAAAACGCATGGGACTCATGAGTTGTAGCACTATCCAATTGTGTGCAGAGGGAATTTGAAAGACAACCGATTATCCCGCCCCTCGGACTGAGCACTGCGAATGGTGAGTCCGACTCCCCAGACCCTACATTTTAATGTGGGTCTGGCTCGTCAGGCTAGTATTTAACGTCCGTAATAAATCACTACACTGGCTCCCAGTAAAACAAAGAATTGATTTTAAAATACTTCTTATTGTTTTTAAATCATTGAATGGCTTAGCCCCATCATATATCTCTGATATGATCACTGCATATACTCCAGCCAGATGCCTACGGTCCTCAAGCAACAGTCTCCTCTCAATCCTGAGAATAAATACTAGTTCCGCTCATAGTGCTTTTAGTCACTATGCCCCTACACTCTGGAACTCCCTACCTTCTGAACTGAGATCTTCTCAATCAGTGAACTCTTTTAAAAACAGACTGAAAACATATTTATTTGCCAAGCCTTAAAATGTAAGGTCTTTCCAAGTTGGTGTGGCGACTTTCATTTTCATTACTTTTATCAGAAACTTTTATTTCTATTACCATTTTATTTTTATTTTATTTTATTTTACTATCAATGTGTTTTAATGTCTATTTGATAATGTTTTTCTAAAAGCGCATTGAGTCTGTGTATGTCATATGAAATGTACTATATAAATAAACTTGAATTGAAAAATTATGTGCCCACAGTTATATTCCTCGATTTGGTTGAGCTGGTATTGGTATTGGAGTATGGAACTCGTACAAAGCTTTGCATCAGCACTTTACTGCTTCTGTGGATGAAAATGAGAAGGCTATGTACAGGGGTCTGATGGCCAAAATGGAGACACAAGAATTCCTATGTGATTTAGCCTTCATGTGTGACATGTTAGAGGAAATTGCACACCTTTCCCTGAATTTGCAAGGAAATGGAATGACACTCACAAAAGCAGACAAACTAATGAGAAGAACCATTTGCATTATTTCCTCCATGATGACCCCTCCAGGTGATAAAAGATAAGAAGCCTCTTACAGCTGCAGAGAGACAGGAGTTTAATGGCATTCCCTTAACAAACAGTCCGAGGGTAAGACAGATAGAAGTGTTCTTTCAGTCACCTGGAGGACAGGCTGTTCAGCACTTCAAGCAGACACCCTGACGTACTGTATCAGCTGAAAACACCACTCAGTATACAGATTTGTTAGATCACTTTAAAGTATCCAGAAAACTGGCCTGTTCCCTTACATGAGCAGTATGGGGAAGCTTGCATTAAACAGCTCACACTGAGGTTCAGTGCTTGAGGGCTTCAGGGATTACACAGACTCTAGTGTGATACCTGAAGACTTGTCCCCACTCATATCAGCCTGGTCCCTGTGAGCAGTGCAGAATGTGAGTGAGGATTCAGCTTAATGAATATCATCATGTGTCCACTGAGATGTAGACTCCTGATCGAAAGTGTCTCATCGCTGATGTTTGTTAACCTGAATGGTCCTCCATTGTCAAAGTGGAACCCATGGAGTATGTGAAATCTTGGCTGGTAAAGCACAGATGAGCTACAGACACACATCTCCTCAAGTGGACAAAGAGGCACTCTGGGCATTGTTGTGATATTAATTTTAGGCAGCAGGTTTAATGTATGGTAAGCATGTTGAAACTGTTTTCCAAAGGCCCAATAGTACAGGAGATTCAGAGGGAATCTAGCTTGCACCAGGTTAAAGACTGTTCCCTCTACAGGGCTACATACAGTACACCGGTTTCACTTTCATCAAGGGAAAACAGCCCCAGACAGCATTTACATCTGTGCCAGATCCGTTTTTGAATCAGCAGATTCGCGCAGTAGTCACACTCACTATGCAGATCTGCACCAACTTTGCCCCAGACTTGTCTGTAGCTTCTGACTGTGACAGTCCATCCAGTGGGTGCGGTGCCTATCCGGGGCAGCTTCGAAGACCAGACGTGCCACAACTGAATTGAGTCCGCCTGGCGGGTGTGGGCCGGATCCGCAGGAGCTGCGCAGACCTGACGCGCCACAACTAACGGAACACTTTCCCCCCACATAAACCTGCAACTCTACGTATCTGATTATGCAGAGTGGAAGACTGCAGGCTGCACCGTCTTTGTGATTATTGGTAAGTGCATTATACAAGTATCATTTTAAAAGTAAACTGGTGTTGATGTCATGTTAGTCTGTTAAATATTTAGGCCTAGGCCTATATTAAACAAGCCTGAAGAGCCAGACCCACATTAAAATGTAGGGTCTGGACACTCACCGTTCGCAGTGCTCAGTCCGAGGGGCAGGATAATCAGTTGTCTTTCAAATTCCCTCTGCACGCAATAGGACAGCGGCAGCGCTATGAGTCCCATGCGTTTCCCACCAGCGGAGCTAGTTGGCTAGTTCAAACGTTTGCCAACTTAATAAAAGCTTAACTCGTGTCACACTGTTCGCCAGCAGCAACATCCATCTTATTTGTTTTCAAGTAGCAGGGAATTCAAGCCAAACCGTTGCAACTCTGCCATCAATCGTTATGTTAAGCCCACCTAACGACTCTATACACGATTTCATTGGCCTGATTAAGTTTCGATTTCTGGAGCTGACAAGCCAACGGAGGGTTGCTAGACTAGCCCTGGCAGCAAATGTAATTCGCTAGATTTCTAGGCTAATATTAAACATGAAAGTTTACAAACCTAGTTTACACTGAAATTCTGACAACCTGAGACGTGCCAGACACGCTGGGTAGGCTAGTACGATTAGCTGGTAGTCTAGGTTCTTTTAAACATGCATCAACAGCTAAACATATGCTTTAAGGCTGAATTGGTGAGCTTTGCTTATTATTCACCAAAATCGCTGAATATCGTGTCTATTGTGTGTTAGCTGCACATTCGTAGCCATGTTAGCGCTATCCACTTTGTCTGTAGCCTTGCTGCTAGTAACACTGCATGTATTGCATAGCCGGCCGGGTGGCCGGCCAGCCGTCCAGCGTTTTTTAAGCCTGTGTAAAATGGATTAAGAGTGAAAAACTTGGCAGTAGGCTTTTTATCGAAGGTCCACAAGAATTGTCGCTGTCCCCGGTTTGCATGTTAAAGGGACACCAGGCAAGCCTGATGCTTTTTCTTTACGAAACTCCTCCTCGCTCGGTCTGAAGCTCTTTTACTTTTCTTTGCATCTTCCGTCAAGGGTTTTCGCTGCTTCTTTGCTGGCTCTGCCATTTCGTTAGCTTGCCTCTGTGCTGTGGATGCAGGATGGAAACTGATCCTGCTTCGGTCGGCGGGTACGATACACTGAACTTGCAAACGGGATATTCTTCCTACAGGCAGTAGGTGAGAGAGTCTTCATTCGCCCTGTAATGAGTCATTTAACCATATACCGACTTACGAAGATGAGTAATTAACACGAAAACGTTGCCTGGTGTCCCTTTAAAGGAACCATATGTAAGAAGGTGTATCCCCTCCCCCTCCCCCTGACTCGAGGTTGCCAGCGCGGATGCCGAAACACTACTGACTTCGTGATTAGTAGATAGGTAGAGGGTGGCGCATGACATGACAAAACACAACATCAACATCAGTTGAGGGCTGCAACTACACTTTTTAAATGACAATATCCTGGCCGGACTACTGTTGTCAGTGATATAGGTATTTGAAATGAACATGATTTCTTAATGTCTAGTGACATATCAGGGCCATTTTATGAATCATTGAGATACATTTCTTACATACGGTTCCTTTAAGTTGATGAGACCAAGCAGGGTTTTTTTTTTTGCGATTGCCTACCAAACTGAATATAAAAGGATGCAGTGCGTTGGCATACTATACTGTTATAAAATAAATAATCTTTGAATGTTTAATCTAATATTTACTCTTCCTATTCTAAAATTTACTGTTTCTTTGCTTTGTGTGCTTTTTGTGCTGCAATTCACCGTCTGCTCGAAAATATTCCTCAGGACAGCTATAGCCTACTCTGCGAAAGATCTGCCGCTGCCGCGACCAAGGAACTGATAGATAGATAGATAGATAGATACTTTATTGATCCCCAGGGGAAATTCAAGGTCTCAGTAGCATACAGACAACACACACACATTCACTAACAGCAGAAAAAGTAATTACAAGTATATAATATAAAAACACAACTAAGCAATAAGGACAGTAGAAGATAAAGAATATACTAAATATACTAAAATACAAATTATACTAACTAACTCTTAATCTAAATCAATTCTAAAAACAGTATCCACATAGTGGTGATTAATCAATCAAGAGGCGCTTGCAATGACTGAGGCAGGGACTGAGCCTGTGATTCTCTGTGCATAGTAAGGTAAGGTAAGGTGCTCTGTGTGAGTGAGTGTCATGGTGATAGTGGTCATGGTGATAGTGCAAATGAGTAAGTCCAACAGTGCAAGAATAAAGTCTATATATCTATATATATAACTATTTTAAGAAAAGGTATAAGTGTGGCCACAGTTTGGCTGTGGCATGGAGGGAGGGGTTATGCATATGTGCTAATGTGCTAATATAGCACGCAGTGAGGCAGAAAGACAGTGGTAAAAAGTGGCTAGTGGACAGACAGTATCCAAACATGGACGGGGTGAAGAGGCAGACATACAGTACTATGCAGAGAAGTCTATTCCCTTCCCTTAAGTGAAGCATTGAACAGTTCAATGGCCCTGGGGACAAATGTCTGTTGTGCAAGGCAGTGAGCGAAGTCTTCAGCTGATCAGGCTCTTCTGCTTAACAATAGTGCTGTGGAGTGGGTGACACTCATTGTCCAAGATGTTGATCAGTTTGTTCAGGGTCCTTTTGTCAGATATTGAAGTGATGCACTCCAGTTCAGCTCCCAGTACAGAGCCAGCTTTCCTTACCAGCCTGTTAATTCGCCCCACATCCTTCTTCTTTGTGCTTCCTCCCCAGCATACCACTGCATAGTTGTGGACGCTGGCAACAACAGACTGGTAGAACATCCTGAGGAGCTTGCTGCACACATTGAAGGACCGCAGCCTCCTCAGGAAGTACAGCCTGCTCTGCCCTTTCTTGTAGAGCGGACACACTGTTCTCTTTTGCCTTTTTAAAATAAAAAACTATTTTGAAAATTACAAATTGTGTGGGTATTTGTTTGGGTCTTAATTGTCTGATAGCCTAAATATGAATCACAGACCAGGGCCAGATGAGCCCCAAATGTAGAATATGAGTCTGGTCCAGATCCGCTCCAAATGCCATGGCAATAATAACTGTACTGGGCCAGATCTGTCTCTGATCCGTAATTCCAACCTGTTCCGGTATTGGCCCGTTGGAAGAAATTACCCTGCACCAGGTCCATTTAGTGGATCTGCGCCAAATGCTAATGAAGATCTGGACCAAATCTGGCCCAAATATATTTTGCTGTCTGGGAGCGTGTTTGCATTGTGACATGTTATTCCCTCGTTTGTTTGAAATCCCTGATTGGCCACCTGTTTGTTCGAGGCATTTATTGTGACACTCTTCCCCAGCTGTTTATAGCATATGTTTGTAGCATCGGTGTGAACAGAATTAGGCTATTTTTTAGAAAACGACGAGGGAAAATGTCTGTTTCTCTAAATAACCTACCCTGCTATGTATTTCGCTGTCTTAGATTTCACAGTTACACTTTACTTGACAGTGTCGACAAGACACTGTCATGAACGTGTCATAAAAAAGTCATAAACGTTTATGACATAACTCTTCTGTTATTAAGTGACATTCGGTTTTTGTCATAACAAGTTAGGGTTATAGGATTAGGGTTAGGTTTCATGTGTCATGACATTGTCATGTGTTCATGACAGTGTCATGTCACTCACATAACGATACTGTCAAGTAAAGTGTTACCGATTTCACTATCGGGTGTTGTACAACATATTGGCAGCACAATAACTTTTTAAAAAAAGACCAGAAAACAATGTTAAGGCATTATTTTCACAGAATGAAATGTTTCACAGAATGAAGCGATTTTCTAGGCTGATTTGACATGGAACTATACTCTCATTCAGGCGTAATAATCTAGTCACTAACCAATTTGTCTACTGCAGCTCAACCTTGTTGCTGGAAGTTAGTCTACGGGGACTATTTTCAGGTGCTGCATGATATCATTGTGCAGCTGCACCCATGGTGTTCCTTGATTATTACGCTGGAATGAGAGAGTATAGTTCCATGCATACCTTCTCCCGTATTTCAAGGTCATCTCCCAGCACCCTCCCGTTTTGTTATTTCTCCCGGAAAACTCCCGTAATTTGCATGCCCATCAAACTTCATTTTAAAATCATTGATCCATTCAGGTTGCCAGATTGTGTATGAAATACACCCTACACACACGATCACTTCAATGAATTCAACTTCAATTTCAACCGTTTTTTCATAGGCTAAAACCTGGCAACCCAAATAAGGAAGCGGGTGCCGATTGCGCAGCCTGAGTCTCGTCGTAAGCAAGCGGGCTAGTTGAATGGCCTACTCCAGAACTAGCTGTTGTGAAATTGTTGGGAATTTAATTGATTAACACATCATATAAACTGTTATTGAGTGTTGTTGATACACTGAACTTGTGCCCTCGGAACCAAATCTGACAGCAAGCAGCTTTGGAGTTTTGGAAGTAGGCTGCAGGCAGGCAGCTGGTGGATACATAACTGGCATGCGTAAGGTAATGGTAAGGTAAAAGCAACGACCGAAATGCAGTGTTGAAACACGTGTATGAAACGTATTAAATATGCAAACACAGATGCGGTAAAAACACTTTTCTGTTGGTCTTATTATACTTTCTAACTTGAGAGGAGACAAGTTTTAAATAGGAAAATTACCGGAAATCTTAGTCACTTTTTAACGTGATGCTAGCAGGCGAGATGCTAATGGTCTAATCCGATTCAATGATCTATGCTAGCCTGGAGCTATAAGTGGTATCCCCAGACTCAGAGAACGGCTGGATGAACTGGAGAAAGGTAAAAATCAATTGTTTAGCTCAAGGGGAGGTGGAAAATGAATGTAATTCCCCAAAGGGTGGAATATCCCTTTAAAGACACCTGCTTCGGCTGGGCTGGAGGCCTGGAGGTAAGCTGGCGTCCCTTCGGTCATACATCTAGTTTAGTTTGTACATACTGACTAATGCGTTGTCGCACACAATTGGGTTAGGGATGTCAGTTTGGAAGTCTTATTAGGACCCGAGCACCCGAAGGGTACAGTGAATAAACAGGGATTAAAGGCTTGGCCCTGGGTGTGGCCAAGGAACTTCATAATGCCCCCTTATGTCACTGCATATAGTTTCAGCTACACACACCAAATTTGATAGATTTATTTACCTCCCCAAGACAAACAACTTTTGTATATACATGACATTAGCCACGCCCACAGGAAGTGAGGTAATTGAGATTTTATGCGTTGATTCATTTTCATTCATGTCAATGATTCATGTCAAAAATGCTATACATGAATCGTGAAGCTTTTTTATATGTTGCAATGCACTGAAATAGCAATATGATAAATGTACATACCCCGCCAGATAAACAGGGAAAGGGTGATAAATTTGCCATGAATTGTTTGACATGGCTCAAACTTCACAGATTATTATATTAACTCATTGAATGCCAAGCTGTTTTCGGAAGCTTTGTCCTAGAGTGCCAGCAATCTAGACCATTGTTGATGATTTTTCTACAGCCACAGCATATTCTGTGTTATAGCTATGAACACATAAAATGGCTCGTTTAAAAGGTGAGACTTTAAGTTCTCAGTGGGTGCAAACCGTGTATTTCTACACGCCTCTGTTCCTGAGAAATCCCAAGCTAAACAGTGGCTAGTTTTCATCAAAATCGCTGTTTTTTTTCTAGAAATGGAGATATTGCGTCTTTTATGAAATATGTGCTCCCTCCTCAGCAGGGTGTTCAGTCACTCCTTGTAATGTTTTTGACCTGTCGTGGTCAGAGTCATCTAGTAGAAAGGTGGACTCATCCAGCGTTGTCTGGCGAAAACGCACCTGCTGCTTCGACTCATTTCTCCCTTCAGCACCTGAGAAGTGTTGCCTGCAAAGTTTCTGGGAAGAGATCTAACGAGACCTGCCACCTAGTGATAAACCCACAAAAATAAATGACCTGATTTTGACCTGGCGTGCATGTCACTGATAGGCTAATCAGTGACTGATTCAAAACAAAGCGGCAACCATCAAAAGCCGAGTTAAGATCAAACGTCCAGATAAAATGTCCAGATCTTGCGTTTTCATGAGTTTTCGATCGTCATATATTTCATTTCCATTCATCACAGAGTTCCCATAATCACATATAAGGTGTGTTAGAGTGTCTAGTTTCGTAATTAAAAAAAAAAGCTAAAAGCGTAATATTACGTTTTTGGCACTCAACACATGGGAAGGAAAAGGCACTCAATGCCCCCTTATGTCATTGAGTCTTGTGGTCAGCAAATAGTTTCACCCACACACAAAACAGTTGATAGGGATATGGACCTCCCTAAGATGAGTATAAGGGGAGGGGGGTCATGCCCCCTCCACCCCCCCAGTGGGCAGGCTGAAAGGAGTTTTTAGGATAACTTGTCAATTGTTGCACTGCATATCACAAAATGTATGTCATAAATTGGTTACTTGGAAGCACATCATTGTACCCCACATATTTGTGGTGTAGCGCTTAGTTTAGATTCTAAGTTTATATAAAGTTTAATTAAGGATAAGGATTATGTCAGCTAAAAAAAGTGGTGTAAAATTGCAGGCTTTGCATTAACATGGCTCTAATGAATTTATAGTGAGTTTAGAAATGATTCATTTTTATAGGCTCTATGTATGTACATTACCTAGGATAACGTCAAGACAGTCCAGCTTTTGAGCTCTATGTCCGGAACTAGGTTGTGTTTTTGTCCTAAATAAAAATGGCTTTTTATGCCTTTAATCGGACAGGATACTAGTAGAGAGAGTGACAGGAAGCGAGCGGGAGAAAGAGATGGGATGGGACCAGGGAATGTCTTGAACACATGGACGCAAATATGATATGAGCACTGCAACCAGTTGCACCACAGTGCCCCCCTACAGTACATTGCAATTATACATCATTTTATTTTTTAAATGGCATACATGGACAAAGAAGACAATGCCCAATGACACAATCATTTTGCCTTAGTCATGTCACCACTGACAATAACTAGCTAGCTACATTCTTGCGTACCTAGCTATTCTATGAAAGGCGATGTAATGACACTGCTATGAAGAACTACATGTATGTAGGCTCTATTATTCGCAGGCTTTCATACCTGTCATAGCGAAACTACACTGCACACAAGTATAAAGCTGATATATCTTAGCTCATATTTTGTATTTTTTGTTGCATGATAATGCTATCAACTGGATTTAATATAAACACATGTGTTTCTTATGCATTTCGAATGTGGTCTTTTTTCCACTTTATTTACAGACTTGGACTCCTAAATCATAAAGACCATACTTCCAGTGACCACTATAGCTACTCTCTCCCTAATACTGATTGGATTGGGTGAAGTGGTTCCCTGAGTATATGATATCACAGGTCAGCATTTAAAGTTGGCCACTGAATGAGGAGTGGAAGCTGAAATTATCAGATCAGATTTCAGGACTTGGGTCCAGTCACAGAATGAATCACAGCCCTGGCCATGGGTCCACGCCCTGGCTGGCTGTAGCTAACCACCCTCCCGCCAGACCTGAGGACCCCCAGGGAGGAGGTCTGGCTCTGGGGCTGTTTTCCAGGCTCCCTGGGGAATGAGCCAAGGTCTCTTTCAAGCCACTGACCCTGAAATGTCCAAAAGCTGGCCAAAGACTTGAGACGACTTGTTGGGTGCTTTTAGATGTTTATTGTTTTAATGTCTGTGTTTGTATTTGTTTTTCAAGAGACAATTTTGTAAATAAAGGAGATACCTGTAATTAAGGGGCATTGTTAAGGATCAAATAGTCCTCCCTTTTTGGTGAACCAGAATACTTTTAGCTTAACAGAACGAAGGCAAGGAGTAACAATAAAACAATGAATTTGTTGTCATATGTTTTGTGGGTGACAGCTGTTTTCTCTTAACGTTCATGGTATGATGCCATGCAACGGGTTCTTAAAAACCTCTTGAGGGATGCAGCTACACCAGGTCTGTGAGGATGCCAGGTCGCCTCTGCCCGTCTCATAATCTGCGCTCACTGCATGGCAGAGAGAGTGAAGGGCGCAGCCAAGAGAAGGGCAAGCTGCAGATGGCACACACCCCTATATTCTGTCTCTTTTCCTCTGGCCTGCTCTTCACTCTCCATTATTCATTATCATAGATGAGCCACTAACATGATCATGGCCTCTTTCCCACACCAGTGTTGACATTTCCCCTGCATATGAATACGCATTGCCCTTTTGATCTTTATTTTCTTCCTCTCTGAGTGGAAAAAAACTGTAGGCAATTCAGACTTTAAAATGCACTGACCTTTTGAAAAGGAGGAGGGAAAAAGAAAGTTGAGCAAATGTGCTCCGACTTTGAACAAAATGGAGACGTTAAGCCAGGGGAAAAGTGCCTGTGGCAGATGAGCACAAAGGGCTTGCTGTGGCTTGCATGCTTCAACTGGGCTAATGCTGGAACCACGAGAGGGACATCTGCTGGGGTTTGGTGAACATATGTTTCTACACTGTTCGCTTTCCAGAATGAAAAAAAAAGACACTGCTGTCTGTCCAATTAAATGCAAAAAAACAAACACTTTTTTTCTTCTGAGCATGAAAGAGATTTTTTGTGGGAAACATATTTGGATTTTGTGTAGAAACTCACTTTTTATCAGGAGCACTGAGAAAGGTGTTTTGAGATGAGAAACTACTATGTTGTGGTTTTGTCTCTTCTGTGCCGTGTTAATGCACTTGAGATGTTACATTTCTACATTTATCTCAGTACTTCATATTGCCCTTGTTCACTTTTTATTCATCTAATTGTAAACAGAAATAAATAAGCTGTGCCAATTTAATTGCTGCCCAAATATCAAACATTGTGGGGAACATGTTAGATTCCAATTAATTAATTTGGTGGAACTACAATATGTGTCAGCCAGCATCACCATGGCTGTAATACACTATTAATTTATTACTGTGTACAAAATAAGATTCAGCTTGAACTTTAACTGAGGGTCATGTATCTTGACAAATACTTGCCCTCTAATTTCTTATACAATCCCACTGTAATGTACAGTGTTTATCCTAACACATTCAGTACTCATGAGCTGGCCCAAGCACGTCTGTCCAGTGCAGCGTGAAGTCCACGGCTGGAGTGGTTGGCACGGCGATGTGATATACAGTGGCAGAAGGCAGGGAAGCACTGAGCCTTACTGCAGACTGATCAAATTAATTATGCTAAGCAGTGGTTAAGGGAGCGGGGTACGGACACTGTGTTGTTCTACAGTCGCTTCCAGAGGGGATGTGCTTGAATAGTGTGGGCCTGAGACATTAAGTGTGAGAGCAAAGATACCACAACATCAGGCCTCAGGAAGGCCTCTGGCTTTAGCTCTGTCTCTGCTTCCTGCCAGTCATTACATTACATTACATTATACTTCTTGGTTTTGTGAGGAATAATATATATAGACCATAAATATCTGAATGTACTAAAGATATAGTAGAAATATATATATATATATATATATATATATATATATATATATATATATATATATATATATAGATATATTCAGATTTTTAAATGTATGTTTACATAATTGTATTGCCTGTCAATTTAATTTATACATATGTAAATACAAATGTGAAACAAAAGGAAATAGCAGAATTCCAGGTTATTTTTGCTGGAGCAGCTACTAATTTATTTAGTTTCTTTGGATATTTTTCTATTCAGGCAAATGTGACGATTTTCCTCTCTATGTTCACTATAAATTGCATGTTACTAAGACATCATGCTCCAGAAAACTCTTTTATTCCTTCTAAATCTGATAGTTTCGCCTTCTCTCTGGCTCACTGTACCTGCATGTCATTGAAAGGGTTACACAAATATGCAGGTGCAATCAGAGTGTGTGACAGAGCATGGACCTCTGTTCCCATTCAGGGCGGCCCGTGAGGCAGAGTGAGTTGCTGGCGAGCAGCCGAGTTTACCTAAGGGAGATCACCTTCAATCCCCTCATTGTCCTTTGTGTCCCATGTCCTCTCTCTCTCTCTCTCTTGCGTCCTTATCTCTTCATTTTTCCTCTCTCGCGCTCATTTTTCTTTCAGTGCTTATCTTGGAGTGCAGTGCACGGCCCTTGGCCAAAAAAAATGCATCATGTTTTTCACCCATGCTGATGATTTTCAATTAATGTGTTCATTCATCAACTGGCTGTAAGACTAATTTTAGATATGTCCATTTGAGTGGGATTGATGAGGACTGTGATGTGTTTTCTAAGTGTGCCATGGACAATTTTGAGAATGCATAAAACTCTGAAAATCCCCTTCGACATAATACGGTTATTTATGAACAATCGTAACAAGGGAAGCCTTTCAAGTAATTGAAGTAGTGCACAAAGCTTCAGTTTTAAGTGAAAAAGATACTGTCAATTGTCAAAGATCTTTTTCAAGTCCTTTTGCTTTACAGTTGTTCCAGGGCTTCTCTTTTATGCATGGGCACATTTCATTGAACTGTCACAAAGATGGACAGGCTAATTTAGCCTGCGGAGCAAAACCATAAGAACACTTAATACTTCTAAACGGACAGATCAAAGCCACCTGGTTCCTCCACCCACTGAAGAAGCCCTGAAAGAGAATTTCAAAGGTACAATGAACAAATTGTGAGGCTTGAGGAAACTGACTCTGGGGAAAAGAGATATTTACGATGTTCAGTTCTAGTGACTAATCAGTAGTCACAACAAAGGTACCATTATGTTAGGAATTGGAAATGGAAGATCCTCTCCAAATGACAACCCTGGATTTGAATATGATCATTTTTTTTCAAATAATTTCCAACTTCCAACAGAGGGAATTTCCTCAGTGAGCTCAAGTACACTACAGCACAAAGTATGATCATCCAAGTATATCAGCTTGAGCATAACTCTCTTGTAACATGTGACATAATAATCATTTTATCTTGTTCACCATAAGTTGGTCAGTCCTGAGCCACCCACTATACATTATACAGTATGTATCCTACACTGTACATAGATTTCCTCCATGGGTGGGAGCAATTGATGTCTGTTTCAAAGTCTGTCTGTTTGTCTGATGACAAAGTGCCAGTGTCGTGACTCCTGACCCTACAACTTTGAGTTAACAGGACAATTTGTACATCTTTGCTAAGACACACCTGTTTGTCTTACCTACCTGACACACCTGTTTGCCTTACCTGTTTGTGTCACATATGTTGCTGTGGAGAAATGTATACCATACCATATTGCTCTTAACTGTATGTTAATCACTAATGTGATTAAATCTGCAGAACTGCTATCCAACTGTCAACTGTTTCTATGCTTTTGTGTTTGTTTCTTTGAAACCACCATCCCATCCCACATCTTGGCACAAAATACAGTTTTGACTAAGAAATGTGATACTCTTCATTAACACAAGTGAAGAAAATAATGTTGCTGATGTAAGACTTGTCTCTTGGGTGTTACCCTGCTAATATAGTGAAGTCTGGAAATGAAAAGTGTTGCTAGCTCGAACAGCCTCTTCTCTTACAGAGCCAAATCATGTGTTTTGAGCTTTTGCCAACACACCACCACACTGTTGTAATTCATGAATGCTACAGTATTTCCAGGACATTACTATCCATCTTTGCAACAATCTTCTCTCTGGGTCACTTAACAAAGTTCACTCAATCCGCAAGCCCCGCCAAAGAATATGATTACCTTTTGAAGACCACCCCAGAGCAATCCCACTAGCCATGTGCTAAGCCCTCCATGTTGGTATCGGTGGCTGGTTGCCCAATGTGCCATGTTAAGTTGTAATGTGAATTGAAGCTAGTGCTGATGGCGTCATCTGTGGGGCATATGTGCTGGGGAATAGGTGGGGAGAGCTCAAGGGTGACTGGAGTGATGGGTGAAGGTCACAGGGGCAGCATGGATGGCTGCTGGGACTCCGATGGCTGACATGAGGATGTCTTGGTGACAGCTTTGGCTGCCACTCATGGCCACTCTTACTGATCCATTTGGATGTGCCAAGAGAGACATCAGTGTCCTGGGTGTGTTTGAGGGTTAGAGCTCTGTGCCCCTCTCTCTCTCACACACACACATACACCCACACACACACACACACACACAGTTCGCAGTGAGCGTCACAATAGCAAAATGTTTTTATGGAACATGTAGCACTTCTGGCTCTATGTTGCTTGGCAGTCATTCCAAGTGTCTGTGGGGCTTTTCTTGCTCTGGAAGAAACTCATGTCCGAGTTTTATAATTGCTCATATAGATAATAAACCCCTCAAAAAGTTGTGTGTGTGTGTCTCTCTCTCCAACCAAAATGGATGACTGGGCTGTGATGATCCATTACGATGTCTACTCAGGTCCGAGACTATATATAGAGCTCAAGGACACTGAGGGCTGTTTTCTGAAAAAAAAAGAAAAATCATGAAAGGTCATATATGCCAACCCATCATTAATATGTTTTGAAGGACCCTATTTCAGTTTTATCTGAATGTCTATGAAATGTATGCGATTTTTGTCTTAAAGATATTTATCACCAACATCCTTTGAGAAAATGTAAACAGGAAATGCAGAGATATGGACCCAGAGGTAGAGAGCAAGAGTAGGAGAGAGAGAGAGCACATCCTGGCTTGGTTAGGAACCCTCCGGCAGATGGTGTTTGTGGCCATGACTCAACCCCCGTCTCTGGACTCCCGCTCCCGCCTATCTCCTCTCCTCTCCTCTCTCCTCTCCTCTCCTCTCCTCTCCTCTCCTCTCCTCTCTCCTCTACTCTCCTCTCCTCTCCTCTCGGCCAGCCTGTGGTGGCTGCTGCCAAAGGACACGTGCGGCGTAAGACATGGAGGGGAAGAGCAGGCCATACACGACCAATTGGAACGAGACACAGAGAAGAAGAAAGTTATTAAAGGTGCAGTCGTTCATTACTCCACTACTCTTTGGTTTGAGTTCAGTGAAATTGCCCTCCTGTTCCTCTAGCTGTCCATCTAGTGTGTGCACTCAGAAACTCTCTGCCGTTCATCCACAGTCCTGGCCCTGTTAATGGGGAAACAAACAAAATGGCTCAGATCAAGTCATACCGTCCTAGCCAATAAATATGTTGCTTACACCCCCTTTCGCTGTTCAGCTTCACTCCATAAACAGAATTTGTTTTCATGAACACAGATTAGAATCATACTGAGCGCACAAATTGGTGTACTTTTTCATAACCGTCAGGCCTCATATAAGAACATTTATAGGGAGTTTTGTTTTAAGAGTTTGACGTCTTCGGTCATCCAATCATAAATATTACATCATGTAATTCTTCTCAACAATAACGCATCTTTGCTGTTTTTCTAAAGTCTTGCTATTTAAGATTTGCATATTGACACTGAGATACAAACTATGCCATGTATAAAATTACTTCAGAGGTTACAAAACCTCCTCTGAGAGTGCTGTGTTAAATTACTCTGGATCTCACAGCATCTGATATCAGGCAAGTCATTCATTTTCTAAAGAAAAACAATGGGCTCATTCCTGGACGGGTTTCCCTGGCCTCCCTCGGCAAATTGAAACATTTTGGATTGCGCTAAAGCATACTGGCTGTAGTGCATGGCGGAGGGGAGGCCTTGCCTGGCCCGGCTGCAGTGTGTTTCTAATCGGTGGAACACTTCAGCATCGGGTCCCTATTAGTGCCTTAGCTCTGTAACTCGTCTGACCAGGGACTGCAGTCAAATGGAAAGTCAACAACAGATCAGGCTCATTTTCAGGAGAAGGGGAATGCAGGACATGAAGAACACGGCATCACATTCTTGTTCCACTCAGTCCGCTCTGTCAGTGCATGGTCAGTCAGCCAATATGATGCTTAATCTTATGACTTTCCTCTGAAAGCTTTGATATCTCCATGACCACCTTGTGGCCAAGGCACGGGAACTTCAAAGGAAGTGTTTATGCCACGCTAAATATAATATGTATGCTAACATGACTACAATCGTGGAAAAAATATTTGTTTTGTGACATACCTTACCCTTCTCTGCAGTTTAACAACCTGGAACGTAAAAGCATCTGTCAACAATCAGAGGGAAAAATGCTTGAAAACAAACACCCTTGTTTAGTACAGGACTTCCTGACTTTGTGCGTTCATGAGTGTCGTGCTTCCCCCGTTACCTTTTATGTTCCGCAAAGCCTCTCGCACTTGATAACCAGGAAAGGCAAGAAGAAGTTTCCAGCTGAAGACATCAGTGAGATTGATTCTAAATTGTTTGTTTAGCATGTAGGCAGTTGCAGAATTTCTGAACACCCAATGGATAAAGACCACAGAATGCAATCTCACTTGTAAATGTAATTGTTGGTTTAGAGATTTTATATCGAAGGTCCAAATAACTGAAGATGTTTCCAGATATTCATTGCCATTGGCCAGAGCACATAAAAATGTGTGTGCATGAACACAGTATGTAGATGTAGAAAACCATTTTAAACAACACATTGTTTTTCCCAGATTCTGTCTGTACCCCTACTCTGTCCCTGAGTCATGCGTTGAGATGGTATGCTAACAGTTCTTTTTAAAGGCCCATTTGAGATGGTATGCTAACAGTTCTTTTTAAAGGCCCATTTTGCGAGAATTGGTATTTACCCCATGTAGTTAATTTTCAATAGAATGGATAGACATTTTAATATAACTCCCCCGATATCGGAAGTAGACAAAGTGAATATATTGTTCATACAAACAAACCAAAAGGCAGTTTTAGAGCTTTTTTCTATTCTCCAACCTTGAGTTCCATTGAAGTCTATCAGACTGCACAGCTTGTTAAAAGGGGGTAGCCTACCCAGTGTAGTGAAAAGTGGTGGCAAGGATCGCATTTCCTGCCTAGTGCCAAAGTTACATACCAGGTGTTCTTGGTGCATTGTGGCAATGGCAGAAAAACTATTCTCTCTAATATAATTCAGTGCACCATCAAAAAGTTATTTTATCAAAATAGACTATCAAAACCTATCATCTCGAGGTAGTATTTCTCCGGAATGTTGCTTTAATTGTCATTCTGTGTCTGCCTTTACCATTTCCCATTGCATCGTATTCATCACATCATCAACCCATCATTATCTTCACCCTCTTCACTATCATCATCCTCACATACATCATGTTGTCCAAGCGCTCATGTGCTAATCTCTTCTCTTGTTCTAGCCTGCTCTCCAGTCCTCTGGAACAGTCCTTCTCTTTAGCGCTGGATTTGATCTGCATCTGTCAGACTGAGCCGTAGAGGGTGGCAGGGCGGCTGTGTGCCAACACTAGAGCTGTTTCAGTGCAACCAGAAAAGGAACCAGATGTTCAATCATGTTTTTTCAGTATTCTGAATTATGGTTAGCAACGGGAAGTGATTCCAGTGACTCCACACATTTTGGGGAGTTATTGGATTGCTCGATGAATTGAAAAAATGTGCGAGTCGGTGTTTATCTGCCACTGCGGTCCCCAGCTGAAAAACACTGGGAAGCGGTAGCAGGACTGCACAAAGTGACAGAATTTCATAAATGAGGTGTGCGCCTTGTGAATGCAACCATGTTGGCCCTTTGGGGGAGGGAAATCAATACAGTTGAGTAATGTTTCATTCTTTTGTTGTTTTGTTCCAATGTCCCAATGGTCGTGTAGTTAGTTTTTAATTCTGCAGCTCAGAAAAAATAACATTGAGAGGGAATGCTGAAAATAAATTGAACGTTTCTATGTGATTGTCCTTAAAATATCATTGCAAGTATTGATATTGTTTTGGTGTTCAATTTCTGGTTTTGTATACCCATAAAGTAACATAAGTTTTGTTTAACTGATTGTCACATGTGATAATAATTAGCATCCCAAATAGCAATAAAATACCTGAGGACTTTTATGATATTTCCTCCCAGGGCCAGAATACTACTTCTCTGGTTTCATCTACCTTGTATTATTTGGCAAGCAATGGACCAATACGGGTTGATGAAAGCTATCCCATGATTTCAGATATCACCATAAAGCATTGAATGGCTTGAAATCTCCAGAAAGAGCCAAAAGCAAAATGTATTCTATAAACCCGTATTTTGTTGAAATTATGTACAATACCTTTCATCCTACTCTCCTGAACAGTTAAATCTGATCACTTCAGGTGAGGAGCAGAAAATGGGTGGAAAGCTGAAATCAATGCAACACTGCCTTCTACTGGACAGTCAAAGAACAGGTACAGTGAAATTACAACTCAGATGACTATCAGGCCAGCAGGCTTCCCTAATTGAATTAAACCAAACCTGGAAATACACATAAACAAATAGATATTTTCATTCATTAAATGTGGAGCGCAATAAAATAAATATTGCTTTGGTCATTAACTTTCCATTTAAAATAATGATCAGTGCCACCTTTCTCAGCCGAAGCAAAACACCAAATACTTACACGTACTTACCAAATTTTACATTTTTTGCAGATCCTTATTTTTATTTAAACATAAAGAACACAGAAACAAAATAATAATTTGTTTACTGTTTACTGTTTGTACCTGATCACTGCTTTTCTATTTTTGTTTTCCATGTAGATTCCATCAGTCCATCAGAGTGAACGCGTGAGGAAGGACTCAAAGTGAGGAGCAGACTGGAGAGCGTGCCGTAGTGAGTGTGTGTGAGCGTGAGCTTAGTGTGGCCCCCACTGACCCATGAGGTGTGTGCAGTAAACAGCACCCCTCAACCTCCAAGAGCAGGTTTGTGTTTAGAACAACACACTGGCTGTGTGAACGGGGTTCCAAAGATCTGTGTCCCACAATCATTTTTGCCGCAGTGTGATAGACTTTCCTTCCATCTCAGGAGTCCATCTACAGCTTTTCATGGGCAACCAAGTCACCATGTACGGACACAGGATTTTGCTGGTGAAGTTGTCAAGCTGGCCAATTATAGTGATTTTTATAGATGAAAGAGAAAAAAAGAGAAAAGTGGGAAATACTTCTGTTTACAAATATTTGTTCTGCATAATATTGATGCCAGATATGACATTACCGCAAAAAACAATAAGTGAATGTCACTTAAGTGATATTGAAAATGATTGTCACTGTCAAATATTTTTTTTTTTTTTTTTTAAGTTTAATGGTATAATTTACAGATAATTAAAATTAAAAAGTTATTTCTCTCAATTCTGTTCATATTCGGCGATCTATAAAGCATCGTAAATATTTATAGTAAATCTGAGTGGAAAGTACTCTTTCAATAAAATTTGGCTTTGTTTCAAATCTATGCCTTTATAATTGTGACACTTAATACAACTTTTCTCATGTAAAATATCTAAACATGTGTAAAGCTGGACACTTTAAAAAAAAAAAAAAACCTGTACAACAAAATACTGGAGCAGGCAAATTAAAAGTACTTCAAAACTAGAATGAAAATTAGCGAAAAAAGATTGGTATAAACAAAGCTGGGTCAATCAGAGCACGGATGGCAATCTTTGCATTTGTATTTAGAGAGGATGTCATACATGTTCTACCTGTTCCCTCACTCCCTCTCTCCCTTCCTACCTTTTGGATATCTGGATACCGAATCAAATTCCTGAGTAACATCGACAAAGGGGGGACTGTTTGATGGTTGCAGCGGCTCTCGCTGACTGCTCAGGTATTCTGTCCCTGAGCAATCCGAACCATGGAGAAGGAGACGGGAGCCAGGGGAGACAGGGGAGTAGAGGAGATGCTTTAATCTGACTCAATAATACATCTCTCACAGTTGTCATGTTAGACCTACAGCTAAATGATGTTTTGTTTTGTAAAAAACAAATAAAGAGAGAGCAATACATGACTTAAACTGACTTGTCGACTCACTCTACTATTACACTGGTCTGTATCTTTCTGGATTGTTGTTAAATAGAAGAGAGCTTGGATATATTTTAGCAGATTAGCAGAACTTGGATATAATTTAGCAGAAGTTAGCAGAATAAATTGTATAAATAAATAAAAAATGACTTGCTTTAATGACAGATAAAGACATCTATTAAAACAAGGTTTCTGCATATAATGTGGGGTGCACTTGTCACACCGCACCTTGCCATATACCCTACACAAATATTCCATTTAAAGGCAAAAAGTATTTTACAACTTACTGGGATTTAGACAGTGAAGAGAAAAAAGAGTTTAGATGTGCTTGATTATGGTGTTTGTCATCCTTAGCGCTGTGTCCGGCATCCGTCTCTGGCTAGATCTATCTGGAAAATGGCAAAGTAAATAAATAAACAGTGAACACAACAACTCCTTGCACTGTCCGTCATCTGTTTGCATCCCAGAGTGTCCTCAGTATTTGAAGGGTCTTCTTGCCAAGGGATAGACCTTTGCCTTGAGAGGAGAGCACGGGGGGAGAAGAAGCCCAAAAACAAAACATTGCATGATGGTCTTTAAGCAGTTCCATCTGTCCAGCCCAAATTTCAGGCTAATAGCCCATGGCGGTTCAGATCACTGCCCTCACTCCCTCTACCTGCCACACTGTCCTATTAAATCTCTCCACTCCTCTGAAAAAGAACAGAAAGGCAAAAAGAGGGGAGCAGAGGAGGAAGAGGAGGAAGAAAAGTAAGGGAGAAGTATAAGAAAACTTTAGTGAACTAATAGTACTAGTAGTGGTGACGATGGTGCTGATAATGAAAAAAATCCCTAATTAAAGATAGAGTGCGTGAGACTAGATAGAGGCAGAAAGAGAGAGGGAGGGAGAGAGAGAGACAGAGAGAGGCAGAGGAGAGGGGGAAAACGACTTCAGGCACTCAGTGATGTGGAAAAAAAAGGGCTTATCATTCTGCTGTTTTTTTTAAGGACGGCGCGCTCCACAAGCAGATGACGGGCACTCACCTTGCCACAGGGGCTGCTCGAGATTGGTTCATTGTCAAGGTTTTTTTTTTTTTACCCATGATTCCATATGGTATGGAGCAGGCTACATGTTGCCCAACATGCCAGTGCAAATGTTTTCTCAATTAGGTGTCTTATCTCCGGCGAGTGCACTAGCATCAGATGAAGCTCGCTGACAGCATAATGGCAGGCAAAACCTCGGAAGGGTCCATCAAATGGCAGCTTTGCTACGACATCTCAGCCAGGACATGGTGGATGGTAAGTTGGCAGTGGCCAAAGCTTTTTTTTCTCCTTCACTCTTTCCTTCCCCCTTTTTGGGTATTTTTTTTAAAAACTTCACTCCCTCTTAGTTTTTACTGAATGCAAAAGCTGAACACAAAAGTCTCTATGAGTTAATGTGTCTGTGTGGGTGTATGTTTTTTTCTTTGAAATCCCCATTCTTTCCATTCATATTCAGCAGCTTTTTAATGAGTGGCTTGTTTTTGTTTGAGTCGTGTCACTCTGTTGTGGGGTTAGTGGCCCCTCTGTCGCTCTCGTCACTTTTGTTCTTTGTTTTTTCATCAGTATTCCTCAGTGTCCATTCAGCCCAGAGTTGTTAGATAAGCCCTGACGTGATGTCTGTCCACACTAGTGCTTATGCTTGTGTGCCGCTGCATTTGTTTACAACTTTAGAGAGAAAGCAAGACGCAAGTGACTTCATCCTTATCATGGCTGTCATTCTCATTGCACAAAGCGAACAAAAAAACACACACACCACTTTTTTTGCATTGTTAGTTTTCACTCTCCTCTTTTGTTGGTATTTCAACTGACCTGCTCCTCTCCACTGGCCAGTGATAGCTTCTTGCAGGGTGCTGTCTGGGATTTCCCTCCCTTCCTCCGGCTCTCTGTCAGTGTCTTCTTGTCTCACATGATGGAGTAAAAGTTTAGGGAATAAGTCCTAACGAGGGAAAAAGAGGGCAGCAAGGTCCGGGTGCTCCGTGTCTCCCTCTAATCCGTTGTTTACACTGAGCCCAGTGAACGTGCTGCCTTTTGGCTGGGTGCAGCCGGTGCGAGTGTGTGCAGCACCTCTCCCTCTGCTTCCCGGCTATGACACTCCGCAAAGCAATTAAAGCGCTGAAGAGAGAGGGAGAGAGAGGGGGAGAGAAGGAGAGGGAGACAGACAGAGTTAGAGAGGGAAAGAGAGAGAGGGGGGGAAAAAAGGACCGGAGTGTTTTCTTGGACAAGCCAGAGTCCGCGCCGGGGTAGATTAACTTGCTTGTTGTGGTCAGCGAGGCCAAGCGACCTTTGACATCCGCTGTTGCTCCTGCCGAGCGGCAGTGAGGTGAAAGTGGGAGAGAGAGGGGAAGATAAAAGAGGGGAGGACAGAAAAAAGCCTCGCTGGAGTGCTCTGTGGCTCTGTGTTTGGAGTCTGTGTGGACGGAGAAGGATTCACAAAGGGCTATTGTGGCTGACAGATACAAATGAGCGTGGTCGGGGAGATAAAAGTTCTCCAGAAGCCCCGCGAGCCGTCTTCATTAGGGGAGCCCTCGTTAGCTCTGCATCACCACTGCTATTATCTTTATTATTGCTGTCATTATCATCATAATCATTTTTTACAGAATGAGATGGTGGCAAATAGAACACTTTTTCATTCTTTAATTTTTTGGGCAGTGGGGTGAGGGGGATTGTTTGCATGCAGGTTACTTTGCCAGCTTGAATAAAGGATAATTGTGTTGCCTCGAGACAATAGGCACATTATTCTCCTCTTAGAGGAGTATGAACTTTACTCCTACCCCCCTGCACCCTCCTCCCTCTCGGGGCCCCCTCCGTTTGTCCCAACCAGGCCAGCCCCGCCACGCCGGCTGCCCGCACTCATACACCAGTCCGGGAGGCTCTATCTATTCCTATCTCTCTCCTATCTCTCTCTCTCTCTCTCTCTCTCTCTCTCACTCTCTCTCACTCTATGCTTTTATTCCACATTGGCATAAAACGTGTGTGTGTTGAGGCTTGATGGGGGGTTGGAGTGTGTTTGGGACTGAGCTAAATAAAGGGGAGTGGAGGTGTTCTTGGGGCTTTTCTGTGCGTGGGGTTGGATGATGAGCTGGAATCTCTGTGGGTCCGAGGAGTGAGAGGGACAGGACTTACCCAGCCGCTGTGTGATGACTGCCGGATGATAGCTGTCTCCTGACCACTCTGGACCTGTCCCCTCTCATTTCTTCCTTCCTTTTTAATTTTTTTTTCTTCAAATCATCCTTGGTATTTTCCTGTCATCTTAAATGACAATTTTTGACTACATGGAGAATTTTTATATAAAACTATTCTGGGAGAACATTTTCAAATACATTTTGAGGACAAATAACATCATTCTTTGTTACATAGTGGTATTAAAGATGTAATATGAATTGTCCTGTTGTCAAAAAGACTATAAGCACCAGTGTAAGTTAGATCTTTGAAATGATTACATGCTGGAGATTATCGTCATTTGTGAAGTTGTGTTGAAATTTTCTTTAGGATATACAAATACAACTGCAAATAGGCCTGAAGAATTTTATTAAAATTTCAGAAAATTAAAGTAAATGTATAAATATATAAATGTAGCTTTAGTGTATTCAATATCTTGTGTATCAAGCGTAGACAATGTAGACATTTCAAGTAGACAATGAAAATATACTTTTCATGTTTGACCAATAATTTGTTCATCAAAAATGATTTACATAATAATACGGATAATAATATTGATTTAAAAAGAAATACAATAAAATAATGCTGTTATAGGCAAACATTTCTCTACATGGGAGAACTATAAAGGCCTTTGATTTAGACAGTACAGGACAGATACTGTAGAACGGCAATTTAAGACAAGCTCATATGCACTTCCTTTTTTTCTTGCAAAAGTCATAACTTACAATAGTGTGATTTGGTGTGAAATAGGCAGAGGTAGAAAATCTCTAGAGGTCAGAATGTAAAGTTTAAAATTATTGAATTGATATTAAAATTTAATTTAAATGTATTAAAACTTTTTTTGTGTGTTACAATAATTGTACAATTTACAGAGAGAGTGAAAGAGAGTGAGAGAGAGAGAACACAAGAGAATGAGTGAGTGAGAGAGAGCACGATTGAGTCTGATTAAGCATGATGGCTTAGTGGCCTCACAACACAACAATTAGCGAGAGATTTGTTCATTCCTGTCCCCGTGGCGCTCCAGCTTTCACGCCGTCTGCCTGCGTCCAGCCGCCGGACCTGAACGCGCGTTTGGTTGGTTCGGCAGCCGATCTCTGACTTTGTGCTGTTTTCTCACTTTGTGTCAATACACGGTGGACATTTAGTAGAAGTTTTATTTTACACAGAAAAATTTGATATCTTATTAACAACTACTATCTCTGTTTTATTATTTCTCTGTATGTGCCAGGCAGCTCACATTTGAAGGTGTCTGCTCTTGTGACAGTCCCTGTTAAGTTTGTCCTTTTTACATTGGTCATCCACACCTATAGAGCCACAGACTGGAATGGTATATGATTTGTATAAATTGAAGCACACACTGGCTTTTGTCTGAGATGAACCCTCACAATTAACCCTGTTTGTTCTCATGAGGTGCTGTGGGGCATGTAGTGGGCGATGGGAGTGGGGTGGGTGTGTGTGGGGGGGGTTGTAAGGGTGCATTGGGGGTCTTTAGCCACCAGTGAGTGTTAATGCGGCAGTCTCTAATGTGATATTGCACCACCTGAGGGAGTAATGGGATTTCGGTGCCTCCTACAAGTGCGCCTCTCCTAATCCACTTGTCAGTGAGCAGGCCCACCCGAAAGGCATAGTGTGTGTGTGTCTGTGTGTGTGTGTGTGTGTGTGTGAGAGAGAGAGAGATAGAGAGAGCGAGAAAGAAATAGGAAAGAGAGTAAGACTGCGTGTGTGTCTGTGTGTTTGTGTGTGTGTGTCTGTATGTGTGTGTGTGTGTGTGTGTGTGTGTGTGTGTGTGTGTGTGTGTGTGTGAGAGAGATATTCATATATATGCAGTTGGAACTGGGGATGCTGTGAGTGATGGGTCTTTATAATTATAACAGCGAAGAGAGGTGTGCAGATCCACTTGCTCAGCTTGTCGCTTCAAGCATTATCAAATTAAGGCAGATGAAAGAATCAGCATAGTCCCTCAGCCCTCAGTCCCCTGTATAGTCTTTACATCTGTCTGCTCACCCCCCCCCCCCCCCCACACACACACACACACACACTCTCTCTCTCTCACACACACACACACACACACACACACACACACATTTTGTCTGCTGTGCGCTGAAAGCCCCTCATATATCCCTCACACCCTGGTCTTTAGGTCTAATTGAATTATTCCATGTCACCAACCATTAATAAAATCAGCTCATTCTACTGTGCTTTTAAAATCTGAAATCAAAATTATTTCTCATTTTGATTTTCATGCTTTCATAATAAAACTGCAAAAGATACAAATCTAGTGGACTCGGAATATGCAACACTTTTCAGGTCAGATTTTTGCTACGGTTGTGCGTCAGTTTGTTATTTAAAAAGCTCAGCATCCCCTGGGGCTCTTCACTGATTTACTTAAGCTACACTTCCTTTTTGTTCCCTCATCCATCTGCTTAAGGTGCCAGTCATTATCTGTCCTCAAATTATACATGGGCACATTATCAACAGTCATCAACAATCAGGACTAGAGCTTTAAATTGGTCTAGAAGGATATGTTGCTAACAATTAGCCAAGAAATGATTAAAATAATATTTGCATTCATTGTACAATAAAGTATGCTGGATCATAGATTGCGGCAGTATTATTTTTTAGCAGAACAGTTTTAAAATTGTTTTAAGCTTATAATTTATGGATACATGTTTTTTGCAGTCATGTAAATATTAGGTATTTTACCATAAAAAATAATATTTTTACATTTCTATACATCTATATATCTGTTGTCCTTTATGATATTTTGAGTTCACGCATGTGTGCATACATGTCTTTGTGTGTGTGTGTGTGTGTGTGTCTGTGTGTGTGTGTGTGTGTGTGTGTGTGTGTGTGTGCACATACATGTGTGTTTTGTGTTGGGGTTGGAAGATGTTTCTAATTTGGCCTCTGCTGTGGACTGGGGAGAAATGATTAGAGAGGAGGAAATTGGAGGATTAAAATTGTCTGCTTGAACTTCCTGCTCACTGCATGCTCTGCACCCCCCCCCCCCCCCCCCTTCCTGCTCCCTCCTCGGCTTGACTTCCACTCAGGCCCTCCAGAATGGGCCCGGAGAGGCCAGAGAGCCTTCACGGCCTCGCTCACTTCCCAGGCCCGGCCCGCGCACGCCGGGCAGCTCTGAGAGCCCAGTGATCTCACAGTGTGCGTCAATCTGTTAGCGAACACCACGGTGGCTCCACAAGCTGGGCGTGATTCAGCGCACTCCCGATGTTACAAGAATTAATTTGTCATTGGATGACAAGTGTTAGTCACTTCCTTTGCCTGGACACGGGACGGGGCAATGGGTCTTTGAGAGCTGCTGGATGCCTTGAGAAATAGTGCTGAAATGTCAAAAGCAGAATGCAAAATATGCTATAGGTCAAAGTTTAGTGTATGAATTTAGACATTTTAATATATTTCAAACAGTATTCTTGGTGGCTACACATTTAGCATAATGGATAGGGGCAGTCTTTTCATGTTTCTATCTTAAACTCTGGTGCTGTTATTTTTTCCTCTGATTTCATTGTGGAGCCTTCTGAATGACTTAAGCAAAAGCTGTAATATCCGTTCATGTGTCTAGTGTCTTAGGCAGAGGTCTGCGCCTCAGGGTGCCTCTGGCTTTGTGCTCTGCCGTGCAGGGATGAGCGCTAGAAATGAACCATTTTCTGTCGATGTGATGTGAAGATGTCTGTGCCTTCTGATTTGCATCCTGCCCTGTTTCCGCATGACAGCTATGGCAGGATGCTATTTTCATACCCACACTTTTACTGGAGACACCGGGGTGTCAAACAGGAAACTCCATTTTTGTAACTGACGGTAGAACTGTCAGTGTGAATGTTGACAAAGTTGATCATAAGTGTTCTGTGAAGCACTTTCTTGGCACAGCAGATTGTTTTGTTGGCCAGTGAACAAGTGATGTGTGGAGGAAGGGAAATAAGATTTGGATCCGCCTGCTCGTGAGAAAAGACAGAGGAACTGAGGAACTGAGGAAAGGAGGGAGCTTGGAAAAGACCCAAGCTGCTAAACTGAAAAGTTCAACCTGATTTGATCCATATGTTTATTTTGTTACATATGCTGAAGCAGGTACTCTCGCTCCAAGATGTGGTACCCATTTGGACGTCAATAGGATGTGATGACATATATGTATATGAGAGCTGATATATCCAAATATATTGATATAAATATATGGAAATGCAGAAAACTTATGATAGAAGAAAACATTTTAAAATTTGTATGCCTGCAATTTAGTCAAACGAAGCAATCAATCTTAGATTAATATCTCAATTGTATATACTGAATATATTTAATATACTGTATGTTAATGACTTTGGCAAGAGGGGTCGAACAATATGAATAATTTGAAATAAACCATTTACAATCTTACTGTTTATACTGGCCATTGCTTATTAGTTATAGATGATCATTTGAACTTTTAATGATGAAATACTTTGAACTTCATGCAAACTACATTTAAAATACAAATGAACTGAAACATGCAAATTCCTTTTTTCTGAAACCCAAACTTACTTGACACAACATCTGTTTGTTATTGCTATTTGACATGACCAGTATCTTCATCTTTGACCAAATCAATGAAAAAAACACCCACAAGTTATTCCTTATGATAAATTGGGAGATGAATTTCGAAGGGAAATCATTGAGATTATGTCAGTGTGTCTATCAAACACGCCCGTTTCTGTTATCGTAGGATTTACTAAGTGCTGGTTTGAAAAATGTAAGTCTGTTTCTAGCACTCAGCTCATATGGTTTTCCAGAGGCTCATTACAGTTCTGTGAATTACATTGTAGGGAGTTCTAAACTCCTGAAAACCATGGCCATATTTACATACAATAAAGAGCACTGGACTTGGCAGTACATCAGAACAGGTAAATACTGTATTGGTTCCAGGACATTCTCAATGGGGCTCTCATTCGCTGATGAAAACAACAAAATACTCTTGAAAGCTTTTGACTTTGTGTATGTGCATGTTTAGTAGTCAGCAGAGTTGTAAATAATAAGTATGTGTTGTGCATAGCTTATATTATAGACAACATTTTAAAATGTCTCCCTGCAAGCCTGTCTGCATGGCTGTGTTTATTGGCTGTCAGGCCAGTGAGGCGGGCTCCCAGTGGCCTGCTTGTCACAGGACATATTGGCTCGGCCGATGCCAAATGACCTTCAGTCCCCCCCACACTCTCAGTCATAGCACCCCATCACCACAGACACAAGGTGAGATTCAAACACAATTGTCTCATACCCACTCAAACATGGATGAAATTAATAGTGGAAGTTTGCTTTTGTTATTTATTTTGTTAGAAGTTAGAAGGTCAAAACATAGATGAAGAGCATTATTTCATGTTCGGCAATTACAATCACTGTTGTTAGAAGTTCATTTCTCTTATTTGATTTTGCGAGCAAACACGTTTTTTGGTGATTTCCGGTTCAGTTCAGTTCATATGATATTATTTATAAGAGTATCTCTTTCTCTACTTTTCTACCTTACTCTCATCCTCTCTTTCTGCTTAAGCCACACTCATTTTCTCTGTTACGGAATGAAGGGATCAATTGTATGAAAGAGATGTGTGTGAAATCCTGCTGTCTGTGGGGGTTGAGGCATGGGGGGGTCACATGTGAGAAAAAGACCCCTTTCTATTCCTGGCATGGGTTTGTGTGCCGCACCAGGCTCTGCAGGGTTACCCCCTACTCTCTCTCTCTCTCTCTCTCTCTCTCTTTCTTTCTCTCCCTCTGTCCTTATCCCTCTATTCCTCCATTCTCTCTCCATTCCCATGCCTCTATACCCCCACCGTCTGTCTCATTCTCTCTCCCTCTAGCTCTCTTTCACTCCCTCTCTCCCAAGAGAATGATGGCTACAGGCCAAGACAGCTGGTTCTTGGGGCCAGACTGGTGCCATTTTCTGAGGCTCATCTTGTAGGGGAGCACAATACAAGAAAAGATGCCCCCCTCTCCACCACCAGCACCTTGGCCCAGTTGAAATCGCTGATAAGTCACAAGCTCTTTCATTTGACTTGAGAGAGGAAAACTTTGCAACCTTGCTGTCCTCTTAAATTCAACGAATCATTTGTACATAGAGTTGCAATAAGCCATGATATTATGCATGGTCCACAGTTTGTAAACTTAAGAATAGGTGTGGTATCCACAAAAAACAAGCCCCTCATGTACGTGTAGTTTAGTCTATCTGCCTCTTCATTGCTGTCCTTTGGTGCAGTCAGGTCAGTCTGTTTCACTAATGCATTGTATGATGAGCGGATTTGTTATTCATTTAATCTAATTTACAGATAATATGGAAAATTGTGGAATTAATTAATGGATTTATTAATGGAAACTTGCCATTAATCTTTATAATATAGTACAATTCATTATACATTACATTAAATGCATTACTTACTGTATTGCATATGTATGTCTTGGAAGTATTCATTTCCATCCTCAAAGTTGGATATTTCAGGAGATCTTTCTAATTGTCCTCTAAGGCTCAGGCAGTCAGGAAAAGCAGAGTTGCTTCGGACAAAGCAGCGATTGTCTTCCA